>NW_027633258.1:0-130000 GCF_053919585.1 Euprymna scolopes
CTGATGCTTCCGATGTGATATTTTAATAAATACAACTGCAGTACAGTGTATTGAATTCTGAATTAACTTTAATATCATCAGTCACACTGAGAGCGTCAAATGCCGCCTCAAGTTTATCCGAGAGTTCCGTTTTATTTTAAGCTGACATAAATGAACAGACATTGCTGCATTTAGCGCGTAACATTTAGCTTGTGCACGTGCATTGAAAGTCTATTTCGAATATTTCTTTCATAAAAATGTTATTTCTCTTGCTTTGAGCTTGTCAATGTTTGGGCGTAGCAAATGATAATAGTCAACGTGATTTTGTTCGCTGAAGAGAAAGTGCGATAATCCGATCCGAATTACATTTGGCAGGGTCTGACTTACTGGAAAAGCCAAAGCCGAATAAATTAACTTTATTTTTCTTTTTCTCTGTGAAAAAAGACATATCCATTCTTTCCCCTTTATTTTTCTCATTACCCGACGAGGCCAGAGTTGCATTTTACTACTCAAGAGATACAGGACTCTTTTCATGCCTTTTGTGCAGAATCATTATTCTGAGTGTACGTAAATTCCAACAGAAAGTTCATATCTACAGAAAAGTTCATTTTTACAGAAAAGTTCATTTTGCGGGTATGTTGTGTAAATATATATATATATATATATATATATATATATATATATATATATATATATAATATCATTCTGAATGTGTGGGTGTGTATCTGGTCACGAATAGGATTCTATATTGCTGTCTATTAAAAAAACAATGATTGCATATAATGATAGAAGATGTATTGAGACACAGGAATTGGTATGTTTAACCTGGCAGAACAATGAGTAAATAAAATTCTGGGGTCTGCGTTCGCGCCTGGTCCACAAATTATGGGATATTAGTGGCAAGTGACCTCCATAGAATGGAAATATGCCAAAAAGTTTAACAAGGTTTTTTAATATAGATCCACAGAATATCGTAATAAGTGTTTCAGTGTGAACAGGTATGGTATAATAAGTTATAGGTGTTATCTTTTTTATTTTTACTTTCATCATATTTTGCTTACTTTTGATACCCCCAAATTCAACCCGAATTTACACCCCTTCCTTTTCATACCCTATTATACTTTCATGAATCAGTCCATTTTCTATAGGCTGTTTTTGAACCCGGTCTCCGATTCCGATTATTTTAATATTCATAAATATTTATTAATAAATTTGCTTTTTTTATTAATTTTAACATTTGTACATAAGTCACACTAATTTCCGCGTTATTTTCTTACATTTTTCCTAAACTTTGCCTGTCTGTCTTTGATTTATCATTACATCCATGGCAAGTGCTCGCCGGAGCTCCAATCTCTTTCCTCCCCTCGCCAATATTTCACGACAACACCCATCTATATAAAACCACTGTAAAAAATGTCCCCACTCTTTATCTGTGCCAAAACCAAAACGTAGTTCAATGAACATATCTTCTTTGTCAGATGTTTACGCTTGTGGAGCTCTCTTCCATTTGACTGTTTCCCACCGGATTACAACTTGTGATTTTTCATGTCCAACATAAAATAATTCCTGATGAACCGCCGCCTAATTTATCAAATCTCCAATACTTAAGTACACTAAACGCAATAGCAAGTATCCTTGAGTGCTTTGATAAGTGGTGACTACCTTGTAACAAAAATGATTACTATTTAGAAAACCATTTTTAACATGTATAAGACGTGGGCGTTGTAAACTATTTAGCGCCTTTTCTCAATGTAGGAAGTGAACATATTATTTTACTCATGAAAATGGTCGGTCTTTTAATTGGTTTGATTCGTGAAAGAGAACGAGATGAAAAATATAACACCAATAATAATAATAATAACATTAATAACAACAACAACAACAACAACAATAACAATTCAAATTCGTGTATGAACATCTCTCTGGAAAGGGATGGAATACATTCCAGAGAATTTCCCTTAATCCCGGTTTCAAACCAGAAACTTCAAGGATCAAGGGGTTTCCTAAGGATGTTGATGGAACCTATACTTGCAGAGGTCTGAAAGATGCCTAAAACATCGTGAATTTGAGTTTTTTTCAATTGTCATTGGAGACGACTTGATACTACTTTTAGTGTACAAACTAGGTCCGGATTTATCTGTGGTTTAACCCCGTGTCTACGCCTTATCTCGAAGGCCAAAGGATAATAATAGCTCCACTTCTCACTCTCCTTTTCTCTAATATTCCTGCCCAAGGGCACAAAGAAGTCTACAATTTGCTAGTGTTTTAGACATTGTCCATGACGACAACATCAGACCGATTATGTTCCAATTGTTTGGTCGTTATGACACTTTTGTCCCACCATACCTCTACCTTGCCATCCTTACTTGTTCTCACGTCATCAGGCACCTCATGAAATCGTTTTCTAGCACACTGCAACCCAAGCATCTTACACATCATCCAATATCTCCGGAATCCCATGCGATCGTGTCTTTCGCGGTACTCTCGCTGGGCCAGTCCACTACACTCTGCTGCAAGGTGCGCAATTGACTCTGAGATCTTACTACCAATCCGGCATTCTACAGCAACTTCCTCTCCAAGAACCACTCTTTAAATAATCTTGTTCCTAATGCCTGCTCTTGTGCTGCACAAACAAAAGCATCAGTACTCTTTGCCAGATACCTAGCTCTAAACCACTGCCATGATATTTCATCAGTCACTTCTAAAGTATACTGGGAGCTCCTTCCATGCATTTTCTTCCTAGTCCATTACTCTGCTCCTTCTCTATCCATACGTTTAACATAATCAGGGATGGTCTCACACACCTAAACTTCATTGGCCACAACTATTTGCAAATAACTTTGCAGCTAATTCTACCCAATGCGACGAAGGCTATCAACTCCCCATATTTCCTCCTATGACACAGAACACGCTAGGTAACATACAAATATCCGTGCATGAGGTCGCCACGCTAATCAAGAACCTTGATTCCAGTAAAGCAACTGGCCCTGACGGCGTCCCAATTATAGTGTTAAAAACCTTAAACCAGAACTTGCTCCCATACTTACGAAACTATTTAAGCGCTGCCTTAAGGAGAAGTGATTTCCGACTCCCTGGAAGACCTCATCAGTTTGCCCTGTATTTAAGAATTCAGTTGATAAGTCATCTCAGACCAATAAGTCTCCTGTGTGTTATAAGTAAGTTGTTGGAATCCATATTAAACAGAGACATAGTAAACCCCCTCAGCAGAAACAACCTTCTTAGTGACACACAATATGATTTCCGCTCTGCAAGATCTACTGCAGATTTGACGACGGTTATATCTTACAGGATTAGTGAATCTCTTGATAAAGACTTCCTTCCTAGCGCAATTGCTCTTGACATAACAAAGGCATTCGACAAGGTATGGCATAAGGGTCTACTTCACAAGACTTCCAGCTACGGTATAACTGGAAATCTTTTCTCAATCATTAAATCATTTCTCTCCGATAGGCTCATAAGAGTAGTGGTCGATAGACAAAAATCAGAGGCCTGCAGTATTAATGCTGGAGTCCCTCAGGGGTCACTCCTGGGCCCAATTCTCTTCCTGATCTACATCAATGACCTCCCTAAACACATAATTAAATCATTCGTTGACATATGTGCTGATGACACGACCATCTACGGCAACGCATAAAAAGTCTGTAAATGACAAAGTACTCTCTGATTCTCTCTCCTCTGATCTCGAGCGCGTGGTTCAGTGGTAGAAGACGTGGCTGGTTACCTTTAATTAATCTAAAACCAAACTCCTATCCTAACATCATCAACGCTCTGATCCCTATCTTGCATCAATTGTGATGGATGGATCTCGTTAGGGAGAGGCCCCGTGTTTTGACAAGCTTCTGGATTTGACATTCACTTCTGATCTGAAATGGAACACGTACATCAAGTCTGTTGCCAAGGTCGCTTGAAAGATGGTGGCCTCCTTCTACCGCTCCAGAAGATAAATCACTACTGATGCAATTCTACATCTATATAAAAGCCAAGTACGTCCAAGGATGGAATAATGCTGCCTTATCTGGGCAGGAGCTTCTAAAAACAGCATATCCTGCCTTGAAAGAGTACAACATAGAATTCGTAGCTTTGTGGGGGATGCCCTTTTCTCTCCCTGCAAGCTCTCTCCCACAGAAGAGACGTTGGGAGACTATCCTTGTTTTATCGTTATTTCCATTGGAGCTGCTCGTCTGAACTCCAATCTCTGGTCTCCCCCTTGCATATCTTTCACGAAAAACACCCGTCTAGCCGAATCTAACGTGAAAAATGTCCCCACTCTTTATCTGTGCCTAAATCAAAACGTAGACTCCATTAACAAATCTTCTACCTTAGAACTGCACGCCTCTGGAACTCTGGCCAGTCTGACCGCTTCCAACCTGACTACAACTTGGATGTGTTCAAGTCCAACGTTAACAAATTCCTTATGAACCTCCCGCTTAAGTAAACACTTTATCAACTCTCCACACTACTGCAATGTACTTGCAATAACCCTTACCCCTGAGTGGCTTCCGGCCCTTGATAAGTCGTGACCACTGTGAAAAAAACCTTAGCATCCACTCCTCACTTCAAACCACATGCTCCTTCCACGACATCTCCGTTCTAACACAAGTTTGTACACTTTTCGGTCCTCTCCCACCATCTTTCCTCTTTTTATTACGCCTTGCTACGGTAAGTCGAATGTGAAGTATACCAAACATTGCTTAAACTTTTCTTGTTTTCATCTCCATACATTTCTCATAATCAACCTTCGTCTCGAATACCTCCACTTCATTAGCAAAAACCTTTGGCATCCACCTCTCACTTCCTCCATATCCTCCTTCAACGACATCTCCTCGGTTCTTACACAATCTGTTAAACTTTTTAATCGTCTCCCACCGTCTTTTCATCTTTTGATACTGCTTTGCTACGCTAATTCGTATAATATGGAATATACCAAACATTGTAAACACGTTTCTTGTTTTGATCTCCATTTCATGCAAATCCTTGTAAGACTATTCTAAAATTCCCGTACTGTATCTCAAAACACTGACTGTCCATGCCTTTACTGCTTTCATTAGGTGTCCTCTATACAGTTTCGACGTTGCCATCAGTTTTACTCTTCTAAGATACTCCTTCCTGACCTTTTCTTTCCTTTCTCTGTTCATTATGCCTACGCCCTCCAGCACTCCCAAAAATGTATATACTGTATATTTTATTTCTTTCATGATTTCTTAAGTTGGCAGGACTATTCGATTCGAATGAACGTTTACTCCTCTTTTCATCACCAGCACCGCACATTTACTAATCCCAAACTCCATCCCAATATCTTCTGAGTATGTCCCCTCAAATTCTACCAGTATCTCAAAATCCTTTGCAATTTTTACCGAATATTTTTAAATCATTCATGAACAGTAGATTGCTAAAACGTCTGTCACCAGATCAAAAGTTATACACCAGTTTTTCTCTATTCAAGAGGAGGACAGTGGCATCATTATCATTACAAAAGGAAGTGGGTATAACATGTCTCCTTGAAATACCCAACGTTTAATGCCAACCTAACTCATATCCTCTCTGCTGGCTGTCCGCACCGTTTTCCATTGAGCCATACTTGTTTCCAAAATCCCTACCACATTCTTAGCAACCTTAATCATCAATAGTGTTTCACGTATCCATGAATGAGGAACCATGGCATAAGCCTTTCTGTAATCGATGCATGCTACGCTCAGATTCATCTTCTTCTTCTTCGCATCCTGCATTATTGCTTTATCAATAATAATAATAATAATAATAATAATAATAATAATAATAATAATAATAATAAATTTGTAGATTAACACTCTTACCTTATTCCACACACCAAAATGAAATATCATTTCTATAAGTAATTAGATAGACGAAAGGAGATCCAATCAGTTTATTATTTAGAATGGAATATCATTTTTGAATATATATCTAACGTAAAAATATTCATCATTTCTTGCTCATTTTAATTCTTTATGGAGTTTAAATTGATTTTCCAACTAACTTAATTTCGATTGGCAACGTGGTTAAACCAAGATTAATAGCTTACGAAAGTAGACATACAACCAAAATAAACGCACACAATTAATTCCAAATAGAAATAAAATATTTTATTTTTGTTTTACAGCCCAAATATACCGGAACCTTCTAATGCGTTAAGAATTGAATGTTTTGGAACGCGACTCTTATTTTACGTTAAATTTACCTCTGGAAATGATCCTGCTCTTTAAATTCCTAAATAAATCGTTTATATTTATTTTCTCCATAATAATGGTGTTTTTAGCTAATTTTTTTTTTTTTAATTTTTTAAAGTTACGTGTAAAAACGGTACTCTATTCTCAGGTAATTCTCGGTGGTGTTTCTTCAGTGTTCATTTTACAACATCGCAATTATAAATTTTGGTTGTGAAAAAACATTCGATTCGCCATTTGTTATGCTATTGCATTTAAACAGACTGAAAGAAACAGTTTAGCATATATATTTAACGGAAAATGATCACGTCTTTTGAATCATTGTTTTAAAAACATGCAACGGGTTCTGTCTGTGTTTAATTTTGCCTATATTAATGTTCTTGGTAAAACAGTAGTATTAAATATCCGATTGTCAAAACTCATAAAAAACACGATCTCTTTCTACTACATATCTAAAGCTTAGGTGATAATACGAAAAATAAAGCGAGTACTTGTTTTTTTATGATTTTACACATTGAGGTTTGGGATCAGTCGTAAAAAAAATTAACTACTTTAAAACAATTTAATGGCCCGAAAATGTGTGATCATATTGCATTAAATTAATGAATTTAGAAGAATTGGGCAACGTAGGAAAGGGCAACAGAAATTATGTAAATAATTTTGCTAGATCAGACAAAATGTCTAATTATTTAAAGAATCTCGATTGAAAATTAATTATACACTACTTCATGCGGGAGATATTGTTTAAAGAAGAGGACTCCAACCCCCATCCCTCACCCCAATGAAAAAATGTTAATGCACTAATTGTTCCGGTTTGGTGCGCTGGAACTCGTGAATTCTTCTGTGGAACTTGAGAATCTTCATAGAATTCTGGTCGGAGGTTTATATCGATCGAAATTTTAACAAAATGTTCTGATGCGATACTTGGTCTGTTCTCTCCTAATCTAATAAAGAAAAAAAAACTACTGACACTTTTTTTTATTTTGGTTCCGACCCAGAGTACCCCTTTTTGGAGATGGACATTCTCCACATAAAAAATAACTTGTGTCTTTCATTATCTCTCTAACGAAGGCAACAAATAGAAACACTCAACGTAAGATCATGTTTATAACTTATAAAAATCGATATTATTTGGTTTAAAAAACGTTTTACATCATAATATATTTTTAAATATAATGTTTGGGGAGGGTAACCGATTTAAAAAAAAAGACTCTTGATGAACGAACTATTTTGAATCAATATTTATGAAATAATTGCCCTACATTTCTAGAGTCATTTTGTTTTTGGTTGATTCACAAATAACACACCTAAAATTAGATGCTCATTGTGAGGATGAAGGGTACGTTTAAATGTAGATTTAATTTCGTTTTTAATTTGACAAAATTGTAAATGTTTTCCTTCATGCATTTTATCCGGGACGTTGATATATGTATTGTGGGAAATCATGTGTATTTTAACAGACAAAACGGTTGCAAGAAAATAAAACTTGTTTGAAATGTGTATTATGATCTAGCATTGTCGGCTTTATCATTCTCTGTAATTTTCAGTAACTCTCGCCATGAACAATTCCAGCCTCATTCGGCCTGATGTTAATCATCATACCTGTGTTGTAAACACTATCATTTAGTGTAGTTAACAGATTTAACCATTTTACATCATGAATTTAAATGTTATTGAATGACTAAAATTTAATATTGTTATATCCTTACTTTAAATAAGAATACAACAAGAAACACGGGGTTATGGGTGAAAGAATAAAGGTTTATTTACATAAGAGTAAGTCGACATCTTGTCTGATTCTCTTCCTGTTTTTTTATTTTCTCTCAGTCACGTGATAGGTTATAATTTATTTCATATATGAAGAGGTGTTCGTTTATTCCATTATATTATGCTCCTCCCAAGCTAAATTCTTCCATAGAATTTTGATTCTACCATTTTTTTTTTTTGCTTTTTAGTCATTGTCCAAAAGATTCGCTCCTTTTCCTTTCACTTCTCTTCACCATTTCAGTTTGCCGAATTTTTACTTTTGGAGAGTTACGGGATTTCTGAGTTACTGGTATTTTATTGGTTGGAGATTTTATGTCGAAAGTGTCATATATCACTTCCATTGTTAACACTTGGTTTATGACTGTTTCTATGTATCTGGTTCTCAGTTGGTTAATATGGTGTTACTGGAAAAATTCGCCCTTTTATAATGTTAAGCATTCTCCCAATTCTTCTTGAGAGTATGGCTTCTGTCCAAAAACATTGCCGGCCCGATAATTTTTGAAGAAACCCCCGTCATTGTAAGTCTTGTACCTTACAATATCCTTGATATTTATTTTACTTTTTTCCTCGAGATAAACCGGTCGAGCACCGAAGGGACCTTCCTGACAAACATGAATTCAGTAATGCTTGAATTCGTGACCTGTGAACAGAGTGCCATTATCACTAACAATTGTGTTCGGAATTCCGAACCGGCTAAATACCTTGCCCAGCGCTTTTATTGTGTTTGCCGTTGTAGGGTGTTTGTATTTTAAAATTCTGGCCATTTTTAAATACCATCTTCGATTACCAGGTAATAATATCCCTTCAGAAGTCCTGCGTAATCGATATGGATGTGTGCCGAGGGTGCATCTCTTTTAGGCCAATGTTGCGTCCGTATGGGGGGAGATCTGGCGGATAAGTGACCACCTTTACGTAATTTCATCATTTCCTCAATGTCCTTATCAATTCCAGGCCAGTATGTGAATCCTCCCATTAAGCCCTTTGTTCTGGAGATTCCAGGATGTTCTATGTGGAATTCCTTTACGATTTTCTTTTGTAATACTTGCCGTATTACCACTCTGGAAACACTTTTAATCATTTTCTATTATTTTCCTCTTGCCCCACTGCTTTTTTTTATCTTATTAATATATTTATCTGTTTTCGCTTCTGCCTTTATTTCCTCAAGTGTAACAGGAAGTTCCCTAACAGTATGTATTAATATATCTTTTACTTTATTTTCTTCATTAGTGCTGCTATAAATGTTTCTGCAAATTCAGTGTTACTGTGGGTCAATCTCGACAAACCATTTGGGTGTGCAATTTTACTAGATGCTAGGTGTTTCATTTTGAAATCGTAATTGAGCAACATAATACTCTATCTCTGTAATCTATTTGCCGTATGATAAGGAATCCCTTTTTACGAACCAAAAATCGATAGTAATGGATTATGGTCCGTTTTCAAAACGAAAGATCTTCCATTAATGAATCTATGAAACTTCTTAACGGTATACACAACCCCCAAACCTTATTTTCGATGTATGTGTAATTTCTTGAAGTGGATAATAACACCTTCGCGGCTTGAGAAATTGTTTTATTAGACCATATCCTATTCGCTCGAATCTGCCGCTACATTTATATTATTTTTCGGATCGCGTTGTGCTAACGCTAGATACCATAACAAACATCTTTTGATGTTTTGGAATGCTTCCTCATATTCACAGTCCAGAACATTTTTTTATTCTTCTTCAATAATTCATTAATGGCGTTCTTAGTTCATGCATATTTGGGATATAAGAAATATAGTAGTTTGCTATGACTGTAACTTCACTACATTGTCTGGTCTAGACAGGTCTTTAATTGCGTCTGCCCTATTTGGGTTGGGTCTTCTACATTTTCAATCAGTTACTTATCCAAAATATTCAATCTCGTCCATACCAAAATTACATTTTTCAAGAGCCACTTTTAATCCGTAGTCTCCTATTTTCTTGAATACCTTCCGAATGTGTGTTTTTTATGTTCTTCAACATTGTTTTCTTCTTATCAAAATGTCGTCTAAACAAACCATCGAAAAGCCCAAGCCTGCTAGCATGGAGGCCATAATTTGTTGGAATAAATTTGGTGCTACGTTCAACCCAAACAGCAATCGTTTTACGGAAAATACTCCTTTATGAGTATTAATTGTCAGGTATTTAGAACGATCTTCGTGGACTTTGACCTGGAAATATGCTTCTAACAAGTCAATTTTTGTGAAAATTGTTCCTCCATTAATTTAGAACATATTTCCTAAGCGTAGGCAGTGAATAGTTATGCTACTTTTAGGCCTCATTCAGTCCCGTCGAAAAATCTCCACATACCCGGATTATTTTTCACATAAACTGTGGAGATGCCCTTTCAGAGTAGCCCACTTTTTTATTAGTCCGATTTCTTCGGGTCTATTTAATTCTTTCTCGATTGTTTCTAATGCCGAATACGGAATCTTCCTTTTGGGCGTAAACACTAGTTTTGCTACGTATTTCAGTTCAAATTTAACTTTCATTTTATTACAGTAATCCAGACCTTCAGAAAATACATTTTTAAAATCCTTCTTCAAATAACCAACAAATCTTCCTGGCAGTTTGGGACTTTCAGAACCTGTCACATTTACTCTTTTGCAAAATGACCTCATTGGTTTCTCCCATAATTTGAAAAGCATCATCCTATCTTTACATCATCAACGCTCTGATCCCCATCTTGCATCAATTAATATGGATGGATATCGTCTAGGAGAAGCCCCATGTTTTGAGAAGCTTTTGGGCTTGACCTTCACTCCTAATCTGAAATGGAACAGGTACATCATGTCTGTTACCAAGGTCGCTGGAAAGATGGTAGAATCCGTCTACCACTCCAGAAGATATCTCACTACTGATGAATTTCTCTATCTATATAAAAAGTTAAGTACGTCTAAGGATAGAATACTGCTGTCATCTGGGCTGGACCTGCTAAGAACAACCTATCCTGCCTTGACAGACTACAAAATAGACTTCGTGACTTGGTGGGGGATACCCTTTTCTCTTCCCTGCAACCTCTCTCTCACAATATAGACGTTGCAAGACTATCTTTGTTTTATGGTTATTTTCATGGCAGCTGCTCGTCTGAACACCAATCTCTGGTCCAACTTCGCCTAGCTTTTACGAAAAACACCAGTCTAGCTGAATCCACTGTTAACACTTTCCCCACTCTTTATGTATGCCTTAATCAAAACGTAGATTCCATGAATAAAGCTTCTGTCTTAGATCTGCATACCTTTGGAACTCTGCCTGCTTCCCAACTGACAACATCCTGGGTGTCTTCAATTTAAACGTAACCAAATCCCTGATGAACCGACCCCTTAATAGACACTTTATTAATTCTCCACAATAACATACTGAACTTACAATAATCCTTATCCCTGAGTGGTGACCACCTTTGTAAAGAAAACAAGCAAATCTATATAGAATAGACAAGAAGATTCTTTCCATGTATCACACACATTTTAGTTTTTAACGTATTTTCATTCGGGGTCACATTAGTATAAAATTCACCCTTTCATTTTAATGTATTTTTTCAGACATTTCTCTGGGAATTTTCTTTTCTTCCATGTTGTATTATCAATTAATTTCACTTCCAGTATCCAAGGAGAGTTTACTTTCCGGTCATTGATTCTAACTTCAATATATTTACTTTTTACCATACCTGGGTTCTTGTTTTAATAAATGGGCTTTATTTCAAGCTTACAATATGTCTACTTTTTGCATACGGCTTACTTGTGTCCTTTACGCCCGCACTTATAGCATATTTTCCTTTTGAAGTAGTACTCTTTTGTGAATGTTTCTTTCCTTCATGCTCCTCAATTTAATTTTTACACCTTGATTTACTCTTTGTATTTTGTCAACATTTTTCTCTTCGATACTAGTATTATCCTGTTTTAACTTCAACAGCTTCTGTCAATCCTCAGTACATTTCTATAAGGTTATTTCTATGTCTTGGTTCATAATGGATAATATCCTAGAACAAATCTTTTTTATCCTTAAGGAATGTTAACCCTTGCACAAATATAGGTCTTTACACTTAAATAACTCGCATTGGGCATACACCTTCCAAGCTTAGGCGATAAAGTCTCCATCATCTTGTTCCAAAATATTATAATACCTATAACGAGTATAAAATAAGCTATCCCGTTCCCCGAAAATGTTCGAAAAAATTTTTAAAGTCTCTTTAATAGAAACATCTTCGAGTTCCCTTGGGAGTATAACATTTTTATATTTGGTATTTTCATAGGTGCCCAATTTTGCAAGACTAACAATTTTTTCTTCATCCGAACAGGCTCTCCATCGTTTGCAAAATATAATTTCGTATCTACGATAATATGCTGGTAACGTTAAGCCTTTAGTTGATTCATATAAAAATACTGTCAGCGAATTTGCAATTTTAGCCGGAGTGATCCGACAATCTTTTTTTTCTTCTTGTTTAATTAATATTATCTTTTATACGTTATTTCAGCTGTTTTTGTAAAAATTCCATCCGACTTTGCAGAGCTTCCAGTGCTAATTGTATCGTTTTTGTAAAGTCAGCTAATTGTATCATGTTGATGAATATTGTTAAACACAGTAATTAAACAAAAGGTTAACATTATAAAGTATTAAAAAAACTGAATAATTGTTTTAAACCACAAACATACATTCTTTTGTAGATAACGTTTTTGCAACACACGCGAAATTGACACTGAAACACAACCTACACGTGTTTATTTCCGACGTATTTTTTCTTCTTATGAAACAAAGAGAATGTGAAATGAATACTTTAAGAAATTTTACCTTTCAATGCTTCGTGAAATATAAATTTCTCTTTTTTTGTTTCAGTAGGACCGAAACAGACTATAAAAAATATAACTTACTTTTTGTATATCTTAGCTTTTCCTTCAGTAGTTGAATTTATCGGTGCAGTATTTTCTTCTCTTAATTTTCCAATATTTTAGTCTTTAAGTTCCGTTTTTGTGAGTAAGAATCCCGTCGCCATTTGTTATATCCTTACTTTAAGTAAGAATGCAGCAGGAAACACGTGGTTATTTGTTATATATAAATATCTCTCTCTCTCTCTCTCTCTCTCTCTCTCTATATATATATATATATATATATATATATATATATATATCTATATATATATATCTATATATATATATATATATATATATATATATATAGAGAGAGAGAGAGAGAGAGAGAGATGGGAGAAAGAAAATGAAAACTTTAAGTTCAATTTTACAATCAAAATTTATTGTTCGACTAAATACCCCAGAAGCAATTTACAAAGTCCCTATTCCGCGGAGTTTCATATATATATATATATATATATATATATATATATATATATATATATATATATATATATATATATATATATATATATGAAACTCCCCGGAATATATATATATATATATATATATATATATATATATATATATATATATATATATATGACACTCCGCGGAATAGGGACTTTGTAAATTGCTGCTGGGGTATTTAGTCGACCAAAAAATTTTGATTGTAAAATTGAACTTAAAGTTTTAATTTTCTTTCTCCCATCTCTCTCTCTCTCTCTCTCTCTCTATATATATATATATATATATATATATATATATATAAAGAGAGAGAGAGAGAGAGAGAGAGAGAGAGGGAAATGCGAAGCTCGCGGTTTGTTTACAAACAAACGTTTGAGCCCTCTAACAGTAGCGGACGGATGTTTATTTAAATAGACGTTCGGACAGTTTAATTTCGGCAACCGATTCCGTAGTCAGGGGGTAGGACTGCCGACTGTCATCACGACGGTTCCAGGTTCGATCCTCGGGTTGGGAGAGGTGTTAGTCTAGCGGCACTGATGAGTTGTGAAACAACGAAACATGTCTGTATGGCGATGACTTAAATATATTTTATAAAGCTCCCCTCTTCGGTAGAGCACTATCGTAAATTATCTTACTCGCTACTTAATTTAGCTGAAATAATGCGAATTCGCGGTTTGTTTACAAACAAACGTTTGAGCCCTCTACGAGTAGCGGACGGATGTTTATTTAAATAGACGTTCGGACAGTTTAATTTCGGACACCGATTCCGTAGTCAGGGGGTAGGACTGCCGACTGTCATCACGACGGTTCTAGGTTCGATCCTCGGCTTGGGAGAGGTGTTAGTCTAGCGGCACTGATTAGTTGTGAAACAACGAAACAGGTCTGTATGTCGATGACTAAAATATATTTTATATATATATATATATATATATATATATATATATATATATATATATATATATATGAAACTCCGCGTAATAGGGACTTTGTAAATTGCTATATATATATGTATATACATAATATTGCTATATATATATATACATATATAAATATATATATATATATATATATATATATATATATAGCCAGTAGAGTTTAGTTTCCTAGAAGTACATACAATGAAACATGTGTCTACCAAAATAGTGCTAAATGAGTGAACAGAGCAGGTATATTAATTTTATTTATACAAACAGTAATGGCTACATATGTGCATACATGTTTCTATAATCACCCACGTTGGGAGATTACGTCTTCAGACCAAGAATTACCGTCGAAAGTCTCTCTCTCTCTCTCTCTATATATATATATATATATGTTTGTATATATATATATATGTATATATATATATATATATAACTTCTTCTATACACTTATAATTTTCATTTTACTTATGGGATGGTCATCTCGAGTTAACTATTACGTGTAAGTATATTCATGAATATATTCTATATGATTTATAAGAGTAAGAATCCCGTCGCCATTTGTATAACCTTACTTTAAATAAGAATGCAGCAGGAAACACGTGGTTATTTGTGAACGACAAAGGGGTTTATTTACAAGAGAATACTGGTGGCATTAAAGATAGTCGACATCATATCTTATTCTCTCCTGTCTTTTTTTTCTGTCTAAGTTATGTGAGCGGGTATAGTTCATTTCACCTATGAAGAGATATAAGGTTATTCCATCACATACTATATATATATATATATATATATATATATATATATATATATATATATATATATACGCGGGTGTGCATGTATTCGTTTGTCCATTTAAACATTGTTGATCATTTTGTATTTTGTTAAGTTATACAGCCCTGCAGTTATCACAAGCAACACAAGCGATTAAAAATATACACACTTATATATATAAATATGTCTCTCTCTCTCTCTCTCTCTCTCTCTCTCTCTCTCTATATATATATATATATATATATATATATATATATATATATATATATATATAGGGACTTTGTAAATTTCTATATATATATATATATATATAATATTGCTTTATATAGATATATATATACACACATATATGTATATATATATATATATATATATATATATATATATATATAGCCAGTAGAGTGTAGTTTCCTAGAAGTACATACAATGAATCAACATGTGTCTACCAAAATAGTGCTCAATGAGTGAACAGAGCAGGTATATTGATTTTATTTAGACAAACATTTATATATATATATATATAAATATATTCTTCTATACACTTATGAATTCTTTTTTTTTCTTTTCTGTGTATTGATTTTCATATTTTTATGCATTTAAAAATAAAATTAAAATAAAATGTTCCTGTATATGGGTTGTGTAAATTGCATACATTAGCCAATTCTTTTAAACAATCATTTTGATTAATTCCCTATTAGTTTTTTGGTTTTCATTTTACTTATGGGTGGTCATCTCGAGTTAACTATTACGTGTAAGTATATTCATAAATATATTCTATATATGTATACTTGCATAATATTTGCGTAAAATCTTTACAGTGGACAAAATTGTTGCCATATATATTTATGTATACGTATATATATATATTTTTAATCTTTTAGTCTATCTATACTTATCTATCTGTCTATCTATCTATCTATCTCTCTATCTCTCTCTCTCTCTCTCTCTCTCTCTCTATATATATATATATATATATATATATATATATATATATATATAAAAGTGAACGTGTCTGTGTGTGCCTGTGTTGATGTGTGGGTGTGTATGTGTACATTTCCCTGCGCAATAAGTCGAAATTTTATAGACAGGGCACTGAGATGTGGGACCATCGATGGGATCGGTTTTTAACCAGAAAGTTGGCGATTGAGGGGTCAAAGTTCAACAAGTTGCCCTTTGAGAACTCTACACACTCATCAGACAATTTTGGGTCTACGCACTTTAATTTTGTTATATATGTTCGGTGGGCATGTATCTAACTTAATAACTTGATTTGAGCCAAAACAAGAAATTTTAAGAAGGTATAATAGGGTCAAAGTGAAAAAAATTGATCTCTGAGGTCTCTCTCAATTTAGTCGAAGAATTTCTTCTCTAAATATTTGAAAATGTTCATAAAGGGTATTCAGAGATAGGGCAAGCTTTTTCATGAGTTTGGGTCGAAAACGTTTAGTTACCAATATATAAATGTATGTATGTATCTATGTATGTCTGTTTGCATGTCTGCCTTAAACTTTCAATAGAGGCAACGGATTTTCGCAAGCTTAGCATAGTTTTGAAGTTCAATCTTTCATACGAAGAATATCGAAAAATTGGCTAACAACATTTATATCTTCCCCTTAAACTATGCCCTTTTCTACAGGGGGGTACTTTTTTCGCGATATATTTCAAAATTATCTTTTCCCTTAGATTGTCTAGCCTTAATTTAAAAAAAAATGTCGCTTCCAGTTTGACGGTGGTCGTAACAGCATAGACGTTACGTTTTACCCCTTTCTTTTCCTTCTTTGCAGTACGGGTTCGAGCCTGCGTTCGTAGTACCACTGTTTCTTTGGCTCAACATACACATCCAAACACCCTGGCAACGCCGGGGTGAAATGCTAGTGTATATATATATATATATATATATATATATATATATATATATATATATATGCACACATATATATATATACATATATATATATATATATATATATATATATACACAGAGAAAGAGAGAGAGAGAGAGAGGGAAAGAGAGAACGGATAGATAGGTAGATGGATAGATAGATAGATAGATAGCTAGATAGATAGACATATTTCTGTGCGTACGTGTGAATGTGACAATGGAGTTGTGTGGGCGGAATGTGTATTTATATTGTGAGGATATATATATATATATATATATATATATGTATAGACATATATATGTATATATATATATATATATATATATATATATATATTTATTTACCAGTGGTGAAAAAAAAAAAAAAAAACGGACTAAAGTGCTCAAAAACCGGACTAAAGTGATGATGCTAGTTGGATGTTTCCTCTCTTTGAGGATTTTCCTCTAGTTGAAACAATTTGTAAACTCATTCTGGACTCACAGTAATAAATTTCCTATATATATATATATATATATATATATATATATATATATATATATATATATATATATATATATACACCTATTGATTTTCGCATTAATAACTCACTTCCGCGTGCTATACATGATACGCTATGAATAATGCAGCTCAACATATAAATACTATTTATGCCGCTTATCACATGTGGATCCGTACGTTATATAAAATAACAAAACTATATTAACATAAAGTACTGAAAGGTACATATAGCGATGTATTAATATTTCGGTTCCAACGATGATTTCTGGTAATAATGCAGTAATTTATGCAGCTTTTACAAACCAAATATAATGAATAAAGTTAGTAAATACTAGAAGCAATTACGATACTGTTTTGATGCTCAGCCTGGGGATTCAAGAGTTATTATTATTATTATTATTATTATTATTATTATTATTATTATAATAATAATAATAATAATAATAAGAAGAAGAAGAAGAAGAAGAAGAAGAAGAAGAAGGAGGAGGAGAAGAACCACTGCTAAGTTAATAAATTTGGAGATAACATTTTAAACGAGATCGGGTATATTTCCAATTAGGATACACGACCAAAATATCCTTCTTGAATTTTCTTCCTTACCGTTACTATGAGTATTTTTATTCAGCTTTTTTGTTGTTTTCCGCCACTATAGAAAGATTTACACATTTCAGCTTTAATGTTGCGCGATTCTAGTGTGGTGTCTATATGCCCGTTGCTTTCTGACGTGCCGCAGTTATCTTTTATCATCAGATATTTCGAGGAAAATCAATAGGAATGATATTAAAAATAAATATTCCGATGAACATTGTCAAAAAGTTGAGAAATTGATGATGATACATATACGACGTTGAATCTTAGAATGGACAAAACAAGACGTGATATCGGATCGTATCTCATCTGAAATATTTTATGGGCGTATTAGTGTGGCTTATGGTCGGTTATTTCTATCATACTGTGGTTTCTCAGCATAAAGATTGTTACGATATATTAAATATAAAGAAAAGTGAGAAAACATTTAGTTAAATGTAATCCTTAATAAACGTTTTAGATAGAAAATATATTTCAATTGTGTTAGGTTTGTGCAAAAACAGGATTGTTTGTTGAGGATATAATTCAAGTACAAAAACAGTATTTTTTTGCACTAACCTATTTATAGTTTAAATATATTTCTTTTGTTAGTTGTTATGTTAGGTAGGAGTACCTTTTGAATACACCTTTCTAATTTTTAAATGGTTTTATCATGTTTTTAATAGTGTTCCACATTATTGCCCCCCCCATTATTAATTTTTTACACAGGCATTACCACATAATCAAGGCCAGGATGGCACTTAAGGATAAGGGTTAAAGAGTGTACAGTAGAAATTGGACAACATAGTAATCATTAGTAATTGAAATTTGGTAAATGTGTTAACTTATATGGAACGGCTCATCAGAAACCTGTTCACGTTGGACTTGAAGACATCCATATTTTAGACAGCTCCAAAGCAGGAAAACGGAAGACAATTCCACGGGCGTGCAGTTCTAAGAAAGAAGCTTTGCTCATGGAATCTATGTTTAGGTTTAGGCACAGATAAAGAGTAGTGGAATTATTGATAATGTTTTCAGATAGATGAGAGTTTCTTGTGAAAGCTTGGCGAGGTGGGGACCATAGACTGAAGCTCAATCGAACACTTTCAATGAAAATAACGATACATCATAGACAAACTAACAACATCTCTTCAGTGAGATAGAGGTTGCAGGGAAGAGAAAAGGGCATCTCCTACGAGGCTACGAAATCTATTTTGAACTCTATCAAGGCAGGACAATTCCTTTTTAGCAGCTCCTGCCAGCTGTGGCAACGGTATTCCATCCTTGGACTTACCTGCCTCTTATATAGATAGAGGATTGCATCAGCAGTGAGATATCTACTGAATCGATAGAAAGATCCCACAATGTTTCCAGCGACCTTGGCAACAGATTTGATGTGCGTGTTCCATTTAAGATCAGGAGTAAGTGTCAAGCTCGAAGCTTGCCAAAACTTCCTGAAGACGGGAGCCATTCATTACAATTGATATTATTTAAAGGAAAACACACTTATTGTTTCTAGGAAGGAATAATCATATATAAGCGTCCCCATCCAAATTCTCGTAGATGCAGTTATTCATAAGTAGCATTTGTAAAAGATAATGGGTTACTCGACGTAGAATTCTAATATATTACAATAATTCCATTGCATGAAAAATGCGATGCATTGTTCAAAAAACAATTTGCCATTGCATTTGAAATACAGTTCCGTTTCTAATAGCATTTTTATTGTCATGAACATGCTAAGGTTGTGCATTATATGCATAGTACTTGTAGTCCTAAGGTATTTGCTACGTATTTAGACACCATGGAAAGCTTCATTGTCAGTGTAAAACATTAAACTAAATAACCAGTACCAACTGCAGTAGGATAAATTAACTGTTATAGTAAACGTTTTGTTTGATTCTGTCAAGGGTTAGAGTATATTTGACAGACATTAATTCGGACCGTTGTTATTATACTTAAAATGTTCCTTGAAAAACACATAAATACGTGATTAGCTGTGTAACTCTGTCTTCTAAGCAGTGTGTGTGTGAGAAAGATTCGACGGAATACAACGTGCCCGTATTCGGGGCGAAATCTAACATGAGTCAGAGAACGACCAATTCCCGAATAGAAAAAAATAAAAACCTGTTCTTAAATGTTATTTTTATTTTAAATTTGCAGCCCGATAACCATGAATAAACTGTGGATAAAAATAAATTGTGAATAATGTTTAGAATAAAAATAAATTGTGAATAATGTGAGAAAAATAAATGTATTGCGAAAGTTTGCGAACTGTTCAATCTAATGCCATAACCATAGAAACGCTGCATGGGTTAAGAAAGTATTACCGCTATTAATAATTACATGTAAGACTAGATTGTAAAACTGTTAGATTATGTAAGAGAAATGTTGTGAATCGAACATATGTCTAGATAGTAAAAATAACGTGTATATAGGACTTTTAGCAAGTTATGTATTTTAGTTTATTAATCATAAAGTAGAGTACGCGTCAGGTATCAAAAGATAGTCATGTAATAATGACAGTATTGCTGCACTACATTTATAACGGAGAGTACTATTGTATATACGAAGGGGTTAGTCAGTTTGTAAAGTGAATGAAAGAAGAGATGACGACTAGCCGTAGGGTTTCTACAGGATTTGATGTCTGAAAAGACAATATCTCGTCAAACCATCTTTCAGCACACTTCACGCAAACATTCTTACACACCTTCCAATAAATCCGGAGTCCGATGCGATCGTGCCTTTTGCGGTACTCTCTCTGGACCAGTTCACTTCCTGAAATGTGCGCAATTAACTCTGAGGCTTTACAACAAATCCGGCATTCTGCAGGAATTTCCTCTCTTCTAGGGACACTTTTTTAAACATTCGTGTTCCTATTGCCTGCACTTGTTCTGTACAAACAAAAGCGGCAGTACTCTTAACCAGATAACAAGTTTTAACCCATTGCCATGATTTTTCATCAGACACTTTTACTATATCCGGGAAGAATCTCCAATGTAGTTTCTGCCTAGCCAGTTCCTTTGCCATTTCTCTATCAATACCTTTCACATAATCAGCCTTGGTCTAACGCACCTCTACTTCATTGGCCACTACCTTAAGCATCCGCTCCTCATTTCTAAACGCATCCTCATTCAACGACATCTCATCGGTTCTAACATAATCTTTTCAACTTTCCATTCCTCTCCCACCGTTTTTCCTCTTTTGATACAGCCTTGCTACGCTTCTTTGAATATGAAATATACCAAACATTTATAAAACTTTGCTTGTTTTGATATCAATGGAAAGCAACACCTTGTCAGACTATTCTAAAATTCCCGCACTGTATCTCAAAACACTGACTGTCTATGCATCTACTGCTTTCATTAGGTTTCCTCTATACCGTTTCGACTTTGCAATTAGTTTCTAAGATACTCCTTCCTGACCTTTTCCTTCATTTTTCAATGATGGCGCCTACACTCTCCAAAATATATGACAGTCAAGGTGAATCCCATTTTAATAAATTATTGGCAACATGACATATAAGCCAACAAAAAGGACTTAACCAGATTGGCAATACATTCTTCTTACAATTTTTAACAGGCTTGCCCGTTGAGAACGACGATGATAATATCTATATATGATATATATATATATATATATATATATATATATATACATATATATATATATATATATACAGTTAAAAATGGGTTGTAATAATCGGAAATTCACACGAGAGCAATCGTGGGTCAACATTAAGTTTGTCTTATTTAAGGGAAATTAGGAGAATATCCTTCAATATACTTTTCTATTGTAAATAGTGCTCGTAACATTCAGAACTAAGAACAGGGAGTTCACAAAATTCCATCCCGGTCCTTGTGGGACCTCTAAAAGGATCTTATATCTCGTTAAAATTAAATGTTGAAGAGGACACTGACGGCAAATCTTTCGACACTGGAGCACTATCGGCTGTAATTCCCCGGACAACTGTGTGGTATCTTCACAAGCTTCGCTACAATAGTAGAACTGTGAGAAAGAAATATATTCTTAGTCCTCTACATTTCAAACGCAGAAATATTATATATATATATATATATATATATATATATATATATATATATATATATATATATATATATATATATATATATAGTGCAAAATCTCGTTGAGAATTCAAAGACTCACGTTTTCTTTTTTACAACATTCGGTTATTTCCTGGATTTTCCATGACAACTGTTACATTAATGAGTGGCACTTTTACTATTTATGTTTCCGTAAAAAATATCCTGTCCTCACAAATTTTTCAGATGTTTATCCATTGGATTTTTACAACAAATGGTATATCTTTAACATGCTGGGCATCGCATTCGGGTAAAGATATTTCCACAGCCATGCTTCCTCATTTTCTCTATCTTTTAGTGTTATGTAATGATAGTTTTCCCTTTTACCCCGTACTTCCGTATTTTTATTTTTTATTTATTATTTATTTTTTTCGTTTTACTTTTCCCTGTTTTTCCTATTTGTTTTGTTTTCTAATTATCATATAATTTTATAGATTTTTATTCCTATATTTTTCGTGTTTATTTTAATATGGCTTTTTTGTTTAGTATATACATATATATATATATATATATATATATATATGTATATATATACATATATATACACACACACACACACACATATATATATATATATATATATATATATATATATATATATATATATATATATATCCTTTTGGACAAATTGCATTATCTCTCAGGAGAAAGATTTACATCATGTCCTTGCAGTGAAGGGTCGGGGTTATGGAAGCTTCCTTGGCAACAGTGGGACAAAATACCTGCAGACAACGCTAAAACATGGGGTTCTCTCAAGTATAGTATGAGATGTTATTTTCAGTGATGCTCACTCATATCTAGTTGAGTGTGAGTAAACACATTCTGCTAAATATGTTTCATTATTACATGAAAGTATCTTACCAATAATATTCAGCTGAAAAATAAACCAATTAACTCCCTTTTTAGGAGACACTCTTTCCTTCACTATGTTGAGCCAAATTAGAGTTAATAAGTTTACATAGCAAAATCAATGACCGGATATAAATTAATTTGGAAGCTATTGGGGCACAGTAGACTGGAACGTGTGCCAAACTGAAATTACTGCCACCTTCTATGTATGAACTATTAGCGTCGTTGCGTCAGCCATTAAATCTTTCATTGCTCCATCCCCTCTGTTCTCCATGTGCATATAACAAAATATGTTTCTCTTGTATTACACATTTAAAGCGTAATACGCGCACAAACGAAGGAAGAAACACCCAACGAATTATTATTATTTAGTTTGTTTTTTATTACATGTTCAGCCCAAACAAGGTGCATTGCAGCTTTGGTGTAGGGGGCTACTATCAGGAACATTGGCATCAGAAGTACTGAGTAAGGGAGTTGGGCAGCAAGATGTCGGTTAACGTTGCACTTGAACTTCTGCATATCAATGCAGTTCGGGAAAAAGGAACCCTGAAGGGAATTCCAAAGTCTAGCTGACCTGGGGAAGAAACTACTGGAGTAGTAGCCACTCTTAAATCTAGGGATCTCTACAATGAAGTGGTGGGATTTAGCTGCTTGTCGGGTTTGTCAGGAAGATTTACGTCGAGGGGACACAAGTTCTTGCAGTTTGTTAGAGCATCCACCGTTACAGTACTTTTACAGAAGGCAAAGAGATGACACATTTCATCGATGGGGCAGGGGCTGAAGTTTAGATGACAATTCAGGACCTATCAGATTGACGAAACTCTTTTGAACATTGTCTAGGGGCGAGCGACTAGTGTCAGATGAACAAGCCCAAATATGAAAACAGTATTCCATACATGGGCTAATGATGGCCTTATACAGTGATACGATACTTTCGGGTGTTAGTATCTTTCCAGCAGAGAACCTACTCTCTTCGCAGTGCTCGTGGCGATACTCTCAATGTAATTGTTCCAACTCGTGTTTCCTGAGAGAATTAGGCCGATGAGTTTAAAGGATGGTCTTTCAGATAAAGAGGCATTGGTCATGGTCATTGGCGGTAGAGAAGGTATCTTGTAATTATTGATGGAAACGATTTTAGTCTTACATATTATATATATATATATATATATATATATATATATATATATATATATATATATATATATATATAAAGCTGAATGTGTATGTGTGTGTGTGTGTCTGGTCACAAACAGAATCCTATATTGTTGACTATTTCTACAAACTGATTACATATAACGATAGAAGGTGTATCGAGACAGAGTAGTGGGCATGTTTGGTCTGGGAGAACGGTGGTCATTAACATTGTGTGTTCTGCGTTCGCGCAAGGTTTACAAAGTATGTAAATAAAATATTTTAAAACATTGTTTTCAAGTGTTTTTGATATAGATGCACATACGAATACTTTAATAAGTAGGTTTTAACTAAAATAGGGATGTATAATAAAATTGTGGAGTCTGTGTAGCCGACTGACCTCCATAGATGGCAATAGGCACAAACTGTAATAAAGACTTTTCATATCTATCTGCGTAAGTATACTTTGATAATAATGTTTCAGTTTGACGAAGCGTGGTATAATAAAATTATGGAGTTTCGTTCGCGCCTGACCTCCATAGAATGGAATTATGCCACACAGTTAAACGATTTTTTTTTAGTATACATACACGTAATATTGTGATAAGTGTTACTGTGTGAGAAGGTATGGTATAATTATTATGGGAGTATCTATTTTCTTTTCACTTTCATCATATTTTGCTTGCTTGGGTTTTGACACCCCTTAATTCGAAGCTATCTCTTTACAACCCATCCTTTTCATAATCTATACTACTTTCACAAATCAGAGGCCATATTCGGTAGGTTGTTTTTGAACCCAGTCAACGACGGGTAATTTTGCCAGTATATAAATATATATACATATATATACATATATATATATATATATATATATACACACATACATACAGACATACATATATATACATATATATATATATATATACATATATATATACATATATATATTTACCAATGGCGAAAAAACCGGACTAGAGAGCTCAATATGTAGCCAAAGCAGTATATAGGAAATGTATTACTGTGAGTCCAGAATGAGTTTACAGAACCAACTAGCATCGTCATCTATGAATTCTGACGATGCTAGTTGGATATTTCCTTTCCTTGAAGATCTTCCTCTAGCTGAAACAATATGTAAACTCATTCTGAACTCACAGTAATAAATTTCATATATATATATATATATATATATATATATATATATATATATATATGTATATATATATATAGGAAATGTATTACTGTGAGTCCAGAATGAGTTTATATATATATATATATATATATATATATATATATATATACATATATATATATATATTTATATATATATATATATGTGTGTGTGTGTGTGTGTATTATTACATTTTCACCCCAAAGAAGGCACATAGCCACTTTGGTGTAGCGGGCTACTATCAGGGGCCACAATTTATAGGGAACGATGTTTGGATTGGGGCAGCAAAATATCGGTTCACGTTACACTTGAACTTCTGTATGCCAGTACATTTAGGGAAGCAGGGACCTGGAATGGAATTCAGGAGCCTAGCGGTTCGATGGAAGAAACTACTGGAGTAGAAATATCTTTTACATCTATGGATCTCTACTGTGTAGGGGTGGGATTAAGCTGCCTGTCGGGTTTTTCGATGGTGGGTACGTCACAAGTCACAATTCACAAGTGTATGCAGTTCGTCAGTGCATCCCCATTAAAATACTTCTGGAAGAGGCAGAGGGATGCAACGTTTCGTCGATGGGAAGAGAATGAAGCTTAGATGACATTTCAGGGCCTATCAGATTGGCGACTCTCTTTTGAAACTTAGCTAGGATTGCAAGACTAGCAGCAGATACACCAGTCCAAATGTGACAACAATACTCCATACATGGGCGGATTGTGGCCTTATAGAGGTACAGGATACTTTCAGGTGCCAATAGTTTTCTAGCATGGTAGGAAGAACCTACCTTTTTCGCAGCCCCTGGCAATGTTTTCAATATAATTGTTCCAAGTCATGTTTCCTGGGAACGTTAGGCCAAGCAGTTTGAAAAATGTATTCTCAGACGGGGAGTCACTGGTCATTGCTATTGTTGGCAGAGAGGGTTTCTTGTAATTATTGAAGGAAAACAGTTTAGTCTTTGCAGCATTAAATGTGACCATCAATCTATGTCCTCATTCCACTACAGATTGTAGGTCATCCTCTAGTGTTTTTGCCATTTCTTTAGTTATGTGTTCATTTGTTTTCCTGTCGTGCCTCTTATGGAGCGTGGTGTCATCAGCAGATATACCCATCTAAAAGGCAGTTTTGTCGGGGAGGTCATTAATAAATATTAGGAACAATAGAGGTTCAAGTATAGCCCCTCAGACACTCCCGCATTTATGTCACCCTGTTTAGAATTGTTGATTGCCCATTATTTACTACACTGTTGTAGATTTTCCAGAAGTAACGATTTCGTAATTTTTGCTTCGATGCGTTTTTTAGTTGTTTCAGTAAATTCTCTCTTAACTGTCCCAATTTTTTCTTAAGGTTACTTCTAGCTTCTATATACTTCTGTTGGTTGGACGTGAAATTATGTCGGTTAAATCTGCTGTATGCAAGCTTCCTTTGAGCAATGGCATGTGCGCAAGTCGAAGTAAACCATTGGGCAGAAGGGGGTTTGCTATAAAAAATAATAATAATAATAAGAAGAAGAAGAAGAAGAAGAAGAAGAAGAATGAGAATAAGAATAATAATAACATGTGTATATACATATATATAAATATATATATATACACATTGATGTTTATTATGTTTATCTTAGTGCTATTTGAGGGTATCGATTTATTTTAATCTCATACATCGTTATTGATGGAACGCATACTTGTTATGTGTCGTTAGAGAGAATTTAAATGTTATATTATATATAATTTGAATATCCTCTAAACCCTAACCCCTTTATGCCTTAGTACATGCGGCCAAGTTGATAATTCTTCCGCCAACTTCTATCTGGCCAAATATTCAAAACACGTTTGTATTTGTCGTCCAAAAAATATTTATTTGTATGACACACCCAGATGCTTTATCGCTATATAATGTCCTTTCCTCGCGTGGCGTTACGGAAATAACGGCATGACATGTATAATAAATGAGATTAGATGTATCATTTTTCTCAAGCACTACGAAGGTACAGCAATAAAAATATATACAATAATGTATTAAAAATTAAATTAGTGAGAATAGTAATACTTTTCTGAAATTATTTAGTAAAGGATAATTAAAGAAGTAAAAAAAATAATGAACTATTTAAATATCGCTGTATATCTAGAATAACCCTTGGTCGAACGATTGATTATCTTGTATTCATGTGTATTTCGTCTGAAGACAATAAAAATAAAAAATACAACAATTTTTTTGATTACTCGCCTATTTCTAGTGGAAGGGCATTTTCTAGTAAACATATGCAATAACGGTTCGATAATGTAAATCGCACCCCAACCAAAAATGAAATAAATCTTGCAGTATCTCCTATATTATCGTATGCAAGCCAGGTACATTACTGACGATTGATAAACAAAGTACATATGTTAACGCAGAGAAATGGCGGTATTTGCTGGAAGCGGCTCTGAAAAACTGCGTGCACCAATCGCTGTTGCTTACTTAAGATCAACTTGGTTCACTTTATTTGTATTTTGCAATGACAGTTACCTGCGATTTATGTTAGTTTAAGCGATTATTTGACTAGATTATTTATACTTGCTTATAGATTCATTCTGCATATACAACGGTCACTCTCGGTTTCTGGCGTTCAGCTGCGGCTACGTTCGGTCATAACAAGTATTGGCTAAAACGTGGTTCTTAGAAATTAATTAACTCGAACTGCATACGTATTACCAACACGGTGGTCATTGGTGTTTAATCGTGTTTTTACGCGTTAAACATGATTTACTAAGGTGCACTTTCCCTAAGGTGGTTTCTTTGACTGATCAAGAATAAAAATGTATGTTTCAATAGCTCTCACTTGGTACCAGTAGCAGTCATTGGCAGACTCTTCCTTTTAGTTACTTGCAGGAAGGTGTTGGTGTGTTCACTGAGTCTTACGTCATTTACAAGGATTTGACATTGTATGTAACTGTAGATTATGCGGATATTCGAGTTCTATTGGACTTCTCCGAAATGAATCCGCCTCAATTTGTTGGGCATTGCCATCTACTGGAACACCTTTTCATGCTCTAACAATCATTTGATGGTGAGTAGTTTTATCCAGTTACCGTAATGAATGTTATTAGAAGTAACTGTAAGTCAGTTCTTTTAAACAGTGTATACTTTAATTTGATGGCAATTCTGCGCAGTTGCCAATATGTTTTTATAGGAGCAGTTAATTGCGAAACCTACTATTTACACGCGTTAAATATCATTCAGAAGTTGGCAATGCTAAGTTAATACACCGGTATAGAGTATGAACATTTTATTCAATTTTTAAGTTCCTAAAGTTAGACATTTTTAAGTGTCGTACTTTACAAATTGTTATGTGCCATAATTGACGAATTTTAAGTTCCTAAAGTTACAAATATTTAAATGGGTTAATTTACAACTTTCTAAATAAAATTAAAAATTATAAGTCAGCTCTTAATAAAAATTAAAAAAAAAAACACGTTATTGTTTCATCAGCGTCCGTTTTCTGCATAATAGGTACGTCTAAAGTCACAATAGCACAGTAGATGAACAAATAAATGAAAGAATGAACAATTGCTGAACTATGTGTTCTGCAAAATAGAACCACTTCTCTTTTTTCTGTACAGAACATAGAAGAGTAAACTTAACAGAATGGATTTATGTAGAATCCATCACCAAATTAGACCAATGCGAATGCGGCGAACGAATAAACTGAACAGCGAGAAGTCGGCATGAGAAAAAAAAGCGTTATGCGCGCTGCATGTTAGTGACTCTCGGACACGTATATTCTTGGTTACTTTTCTTGTGTTAACCCGTGTAAAATATTATTTTGATGATGTATTAGATATTATGTTTTTTGAAGGGAAAAAATTCCAATGTTATATGTGAAAAATATGTTTTATACGAAAGAGAAAATCTAAAAAAAAAATATGATAGAAAAACAAATTAAAATCAACCTCTGTCTATGGCAGATGTTCTATTGTGCTTTAGAATGAATACATTGGAAACGTCATTTAATAAGGGTAGGGTGTGTAAGCGCAGGTGTTTATTTGGTGTCGAGACATCTAAGCCGAGAAGCAATAATTTAAATTCCTTTTACCACCTGAATTACATGTTCTACTAATGCTATTTATGAAACAGATGAACGCATCTGAGAGGCTAGATAAAATGCCTGAAGACGAAAAATGTACTCGCGAAGACGTGTTCATTATTTTCAAAGTAAATAAGCATTAACTGACTGTGAAACAAATAAAGCAAATCATGAAATAAGCAAGGAGCGTCTCATGTTAAGTTCCCACTAAATAGTGATAACAGTGTAACCTGGGATCGGAAAATATTTTAATATAGGACAGAAAGTATCTTACTACACGCTCTAAATATTGTTTTTTGAAGGAGATGGTGCCGCTTGAAACCATTACACACATTCCTAAGAAAAAATCAAACAGATTGACATAAAACTGCATAAACCTACATTGTGTATATGCTGTTTGAGTTTGACATATCTTCAGAGACGGATATATATATATATATATATATATATATATATGTGTGTGTGTGTGTGTGTGTGTGTGTGCGGGTGCGTGTGTGTGTGTATTATAGGCCATGCATTTCTAAGAAAAATATTTCCTTTTTATACCAAAAACACATTTTTCTTGCTGTAAGACTGAATTACGTTCAGATGAATTATAATTTATTACTATTAATTCCGTTTGTATTTGACTACTTTACGCCATCATTCTATTTACTTTAATGACCTGTCAAATAATTTACGACGCTACAATAAGAATCTAGTTTGATTACATTTGTGTACGGATATAATTATTGATATATTGCCGTGGTTTTTTTTTTGTTTTGTTTTTTTTTACTATAATATTGTCTGTTTCGATTCTCTTTTCAGTGCTTTTTTCCACACTGCTTTACATAAACAGCTTTTACGTACATTTCTACCTCACCACCAACAATCATATGCCCTTTAAATTCATGATTTCTTTAGTTGTAGACTCTGGTTAATAATACCATCTATTTTAATTTGGAAGGAGATATGTAGTATTCGAGATATAATGGCATGCAATTTGCACTCTAATTCAATGTTCTACACATGCGCGATAAAGAAGTGTACTATTCTCACTGTGACACTGCCACCGACCTCCAAATATTTTATTAGGGATATAGTATCTGTGTAATGGCCACACACATAACTGCAGTTTCATTTTGATTACGATAAAAGGCCTATTCAACATGTTCAAGGTTGCTTACCGGGCCATGTTAGTAAATATATATATATATATATATATATATATATATATATATATATATATATATATATATATATATATATATATAACTCCTATGATTTGAACACCCGCTTCGTTCAAATTAGAGGATCATGTTCAAGTTTCGTGATAAAAAATGTGCTGCAGTTAACTTTAACTGTATAAGAATCAAATAAATAGTAAATGAAATTCATTGCTTTCTGATACTTCAAGTATATGATAAGTTGAGTTTACAATATATTGCAAGTAAGAATTGTTTAATATTATTACCAGGAACAACAACATTGAACATAAGTTCGATCTGTTCTTACTTGTTAGGTATTTATTAACGAAGATATCATGTACAGAAATCATACATTTTTGTAAAATATAGTGTTTTTTTTAATTATTCATTGAATGAGTCTCGTTGCAGTTTCTATTTTCATCGATTGAGCTCTCCGGCGTTGCCATTATATTGCGTAAGCGATCACGAAAATCTACAATTTTTGTTTAATGGCAAGACAACGTCTCTATAATAGAGACGTTGTCTTGCCATTAGACAACATATTAAGGCCGCGTAGAATTTACTACGGGGAAGATCATGAAATCGCTCTGCAGGACATGCATCGGACCTTTATATTAGCCAGGAACAATGTAAAGAGAGCAAGGAAGAAAATGATAGATAGGGGCAACGAGAAAAATAAAAGCAGTCGATTTTCAAGTTGGCAACTTAGTTTATTATAAAAATAATAGAAAAAAAGGGAAAGCTAAACGTAAGATGGTCTCCATATTACGTAATAAAAGAGAAGACGGAGCCAGTCTCGTATACAATTAGAAGCCAACTGACGGGGGCAGTAACAAAAGCCCATGAGGAACACCTTCGGAAAGCAGAACTGGAGGAATGGGATATCCCCAACAAGCAAGAGGGATGTAAAAAAACTACCCTGTCAGCACCGGTAGAAGAAAGTAGTTCAGATCAAGAATCCTCTAGTGGGGAGGAAGAAAATTATCCCCAACAGAGCAATCGCCATCGACGAGAATCCCCAAGTCAGGAAAACAGGGTCCCGTTGATGGAACGGAAAATAATCACACGTAGCATGACGGCTGAAAGGGCAAAAGAAGTTGATGAACTATCGAAGGAAGATATATATAACTTAGTGCCCAGGTCGTGCGGAGTTGATTATGATAGTAGGGATCAGCCAACCGTAGCTAGGGCTAGCACGGGGTTGGGAACTCAGGTTATAATCGAACTGCGAGTCGGGAGCGCGGAACAGGATGTTTGGATTGGTTAAAAAAATTACTCTGTTGATTTTAGAAAATCCTTATCATAGGGAGTTCGGAGTTGCCACAAATATTTAGGATCCTGGCGTTCTGGTCGAAATTTTTGTACTATATGCTGCCCACATTTTCAACAAGTCATTAAAATGTAAGACTCGTATTTAGTTAATTAGTCTTATTAATTAAAGAGCCGAGGTAGTGGAGAATATTGGACAAATCAGCCACTTCGGTAAAATTGGTAAATTTGCAGCGTATATTTTTCTGTTAAGTGCGCCCGATGCACTTATACCGAAGAATACCTTATGGTTTTCGTGTTGCTGTTTATTTTTATTTTTATTTTGTTTTTGTTTTAAGTTAAACGGAAAAAAACAGAAAAAGGATGAAAAAATTGTGACATTAAAAACATTATTGGAAATATCGATGGACCGATAGACGATTGAAAAAAAATGGTTAATGGAGGGGTGTTATGTAATTGATGGCTGGAACCATCATACATAACGGAAAAGAAAAAAAACTTGTTTAATAAAAGATTTAAAAGAGCGGGCATCGAATAATCGATTGTCCACCAGTTTAAAAAAGAAAGTGCTTACGTCATAAACAGAGAAATCGGACGACAATTTTTTTGTTTACAAAACAAAGAAACGTGACATTCCTCGTAAGCTCTGGAAGTACAGATATTGGCATGAGTGGTAAATTCACGTGTCGGTCAGCTGAAGATAAATCGGATGATCATCCGAGGTCAGGAACCGGCAAAGAAATTGTCAAAACGTGACTAAAGAACCCATGTTCTATTATCGATCAGCTGATTGACAGATCGCGTGGATAGGAAAAACAAAGCGACAAACATGCCAATATAAACGGTGAATCAAACGACAAGAAGCAGAGAGCTAGTAGAGAGAGGAGAAACAAGGGACAGCAATTGTTGCTGAAGACCGGGTCGTTGAAACGTCATTTCCCTCATCAGAACACTGTGAGAACACTGTTACAATCGCGGTGAACTTCAAAACCACCCAAAAGAAAAAAAAAGACGAACTGTTTTACATCTATATATATAAAAGGCAAACGTCTGTGAGTTTGTATGTTTGTTTGTAACGCTAAAACTTTTGAAAGACACAACTAGACTTGATAAATTTGGAATCATATCGAAGCCCCCTATCCCGGATGACAAATATCGAAATTTCACGTCAAACGGACGAGGAGAAAGGGGTAAACGTATCAGTTATCTCCAAGGGGGGCCCAAAAAAAACTGTCATTGTAATGCTTTTTATTACGTAATTCTTGAATGATCCAATGTAATTAATACGTAAAAAAAAAAAAGCTTAGTCATGTCACGTGACGTGACGTCAACGTCCACTAATGGCGAACAATTGTTAATAAAAAAATCTTTCTCCGATACTTTTGCATTTTTCTCTTCGGCTCAGTTATATCTTTTTTTTTACTTTATGCCAATGTTTCCATCGTTATTACCTGGTTAAAAATATTATTTATACAAGAGTTTTAACGAAAAATGTCAGGAAAAAATGTACGGGAATAAAAAAATTCACCTTTCAAAATATTAGACGATTATAAAAATATCGTAATATTTATGTAATGTAAAATAATTAGCCATTTTGTATATTACCACGTGACCTCATACCTCTTAAGCTGGAAGGGGGGGGAGTAAAACCAACACCGTCTCTCTCTCTCACACTTACTCTCTCTCTCTCTCACTTTCTCTATCACCCTCTTTCTATTTTTCTATTCGTTTAAAAACGCTTAGTCATGTCACGTGACGTGACGTCACGGTTTGGTTACTATGGAAACACTTACTTTTTGTGTTGCTTCGAAAAGGAACAAAATTCAACATACACCGCTTCCTTTTCCCTCCCTCCCTCTCTCTCTCTCTCTCACACACACACACACACACACACTTTCTTCGGTGTGTTTTTGTTGTTACGTACGTATTTTTTTATATTTTTATCTCAGTAATTTTTATTATATTTAATAGCATTTTCTTTTTTTTTTTTTCATGGGAAATTATTTTTCTATTCGTTTTAAGAAAATGCTATTAAAAAATAAAAATGCGATAAATTCTGGCAACAGTTATTTATTTATGCTATTCGCAGCCGGCCGGAAGAAACGCGCTTAGACATTTTGTAAACATTGTTTTTAGAAAATAAAAAATAATACTTCTATTATTGTAATAGTTTATTTTGGAAGTATAAAAAAAAGTCCATTAATTTGAACTTAAAGCCTGTTTGAATAAAACTTATATAAAAAAAAACCGTCACTTCCGGCAAATGGCTATGTAAACAACTGGTGGCATTTTTCGAATACATCGGTAAACACTGTATGTTTTTCGAGCTGAATAAATATGTTACATTGAATAAAAACACAAAAAATATATCCAGTTGGATAGAAAAGTAACTTATCTTGCCTTTCCTAACATTTATTTGTTATATATTTGTCTTTTGACCGTCCACTAATGGCGAGTTTTTTTTTTTTAAATAAAACTAATTTTAAAATTTCGATGTTAGAAAAACAGTCCATCACATGTCAATATAAAAACTCTCTTTTTGTTTGATAAAAAGAATAAACAGTTAATAGATACAACAAAAAAGTCCATTAAGTTCAACAAACTAAACTCTTTTATAATAAAACTCTTCGACAGTTTAAATGCTTTCAAAATCCTATGTAAGTATATCGTTTTTACTGTACACAGATTCGAAAAAGTTGTCATCAAACAAATATATGACAGAGTTGAATAAATATGTTACATTGATTAAAAACACTTCTTATTAGCATTTTCTTTTTATATGACAACGTTAATGTTCATGAAACTCTCTTTTAATCATTTTTATCGACTATCAGCCAAATAACCGGGGTCTAAAATTTGGGAAATTATTTTTCTATATTTTTCTATTCATTTAAAGAATATGCTATTAAAAAAGAAAAAGTCGATAAAAGTTAGACATAAACAGTAAAAAAATAGAAGATATTATTATTAAATAACAATAATTATTAAAAATAAATATTAACATTTACAATAATAAAATGAGTTAGTATTAAAAATAATTATTAAAATAAAAATGAGTTTATTATTAAAAATACATATTAATATTCAAATAAAATTGTTTTTATTATTAAAAATAAATATTAATATTTAAAGTAGAATAAAATGTGTTTATTATTATAAATAAATATTAATATTTAAAATAATATGTGTTTATTATTAAAAATAAATATTAATATTTAAAATAATATAATGTGTTTATTATTACAAATAAATATTAATATTAAAATAAAATGTGTTTATTATTAAAAATAAATATTAAGGAAGGTCAACAGGTGGAGGAAAAATAGTCAATGCAGGTCATACCACCTGACCAGCTAAAATCGCCTTTTTATATAAGGCAGACAGTCAGACTATTTGCCTTGAGGGCGGGCTAAGCCCTCCTACCCCCCCCCCACCCCAAAACTGAGAGCTGGGGAAACTTCTCTCAGAAGGGGTATGGGAGGACAGGGAGACCTTCCCTCTTTCAACTAAGAGATAGATATCCTTTTGTATGGTTGATTGACCCCCCCCCTGTCGGTTCCGCTTACTCCATTCAGAAAGAGATCAACCTTACACAAAAAAAAAAAAATATGGGGACAGGGAAGCCTTCCCGGGCCCCCTTTCTGGGAGGAGAAGTTCCCCGGCTCCTACCTTTTTGGGAGTGCTCAGCCCGTCCTCCAGTCAACCACAATATTTGAAGAATAAAGATATTTTTGTTTTTGTGTTTTAGGTGGTGAAGGTGATCTGGGGAGTGTTTTTTTTTTTCACAAAAAAGGTACTTTTTACGAATGGGTATCCAAGAAAATTACAGTATTTTGTCAGAAATTAAGATTTTCATTGACCACTCTCAATACTATCAGAAATGAACAAAGTTAATTAAACAGTCTACACAATATAAACTAACTGTTTTGTTGGCCTTTTATTCTAACTCCAAACTAACCCATAACTACATTTTTCTTTTATTTTGCAAATTTGATTTCCTTTAGTTTATATTGTGTAGCTGAATCAGAAATTGATTTATCTTTTGTCATTTGTAGTTAACATGCTATCAGCGCAATTACTACAGTGTAATCACACATGATCTACCAAAATAAAAACACTTCAGATAAAGTCTTAAATAGAATTCAGTTCCTTACATGACATCTGATGAAGTCAGTACAAACGTTACAAACTAATACTTGAAAAACAATTTGACATTTACTGTACTACAATATCACATTTGTATAGAAGTAGAAATCGGAATACCTATTCTGATACCTAATAAAAGAAAGGACACTCTTTGGGGCGGATTTTGATGATAACAAGTCACTAATTAGAAATTATAATAAACATTGAAATAATTTAAGAATTTTACCAAAATAAAATTACTTGGTAATCACCCAATTTCTGCCACAAAATTTTATTTGGCAAAACTCATAAGCATAAAATATATATTTTCTAATTTCATCTTTTTTTTTTTACATAATCTGGTTTGATGTTTTCCTAAATATTCAAATCACTATATTTTGCTGCTTAATATTAAATACAGCAAATGAGTTATTTTTATGCATCAAACAATTACATTTTCTCATTCATCCAAACTAATCACTGAACATCAATTTCATATTGTCTTCACTAAAATATTACTGTGCTTGATGTCATCAAGTAGAGCGGATCATTTTTTTTTACATTTGTTTACACATTTTTTACAAATGTTTTTGAGAGTCCATACAAAGTTATAAGTGTTCAACATTTTTTTTCATTTGAATATATTTTGTCTAAGATTCTTAGCCTATGTCATTGCATACCAATTTGTTTCTTGAAAGTTAAGTTCACTGTAAAAACATCTGATACACCAAAATCCCTGATACCTGTTTCTTATAAGCGCCAAATAACTATCACTATTTCGATTTGTGTTTCATGAGAACAATTCAATATTGATACATTATAAGAAACATTTCCAGTGCTTTTCTCTTTTTAGCAATAGTTGGTTGATAATTAGAGGACACAACTAACCCTATACTATGCTTTACTTTGTTTTGTATATATATTTTGTATTGTGTGAAATTAACAAAGATTCATATGCAGGAATCTGTTGATACATTCCAAGAATCCCAATGCGACCAACAAACTTGAAAGACTACAATTTCTTTTTACTATGACCAATAAGAAAGCTCAAGGACTAAGTTGTTGGACTCATCCTGATCACCATTTTAAATTATTGTTAACAGTAAGTTTAACATTTTAAGTACAGAATAATATTCCTTTTGATATTTATAAATTACTATTTTCTGTGACAGATGTTACTTTTTCAATATTGATTGTACCCTCTTTTGTGTTTTTAAATTTTGCATACAATAATATTAAGCACACCATACCAAGACCACTATTTGAGCATCTAATAAACTGCCTACCAAGACCAATGTTTTCAAGTGACAATGGAGAGTATTCATGTTATGTTTCACATTTTTATGTTTTGAAATATTTTGCTGCTTAATATCAAATTCAGCAGATGTTTACTTTGTTTTGTGTATATACTTTATATTAGGTAGAATAAACAAAACTTAATTTCGCTACCATCATTATTTGTAGTGACATGCACTGTTAACATAAATAAAATCACTGGTGACAATCCCTGATACCTGTTTCGTATAAGCACCAAATAACTATGATAATGTGTTATTGTTGATACATTATAATAAACATTTCCATTGACTGGTCGTTTGCTTAGCTTAGGTTTACATCATTTTTTCACAATGTTTCTCTACTTGCTTTCAGCATGAGAGCAGATCATATTCTGCACATGTTTCATGCATATCACAAAAACTTATAATATTTGATCAACATTTGACTGACAATTTTACAAAAAAGACCTACCACCTTAAGGGGGGTAAAGGTAAGGCTCCCCACATAACCATAAAAGAAAGCCGCCCCCCCCATACAGTGGGAAAGAGCTCCCTTCCCATTCTGGGGCAGAGAAGGGGCAAGGAAAACTCTTAAACATAAATGGTCAACGGAGGGTATACACCCTGGGAAACTAAAAGTCTATATGGAATCTGCATAAATTAAAATATCCTGTTTAAGCGTATTGTATGACAGGGAGGGAAGGTCAACAGGTGGAAGAAAAATGGTCTACGCAGAGCATACCGCCTGACAAGCTAAAATCGCCTTTTTATATACGGCAGACAATCAGACTCTGATTGCCTGGACGGCGGGCTGAGCAATGAATGTGGAAGCCGGGGAACTTCTCTCAGAAGGAGGATGGGAGGCCCAGGGAGCCTTCGCTCTCCTCCTAAGAGAGGGATATCCTCTTACTCCCTTTGGAAAGAGATCAACCTTACACAAAACAAAAAATATGGGAAGAGAAGCCTTCCCGGGCCCCCCTCCCCCTTCTGGGAGGAGAAGTTCCCTGGCTCCAACGTTTTTTTTTGGGGGGGGGGGCCTAAGCCTGTCCTCCAGGCAACCAAATGAAAAAGAAATTTACCCATCCCACCTTTGTAGGAAGTGTGCTCAGCCCACCTTCTGAGCCACTGTGAAAGTTTCCTTCCACCAAAAGGGAAGGGAACGAGGAAGGAAAAGTCTCTGAGAATCTTCATGCAATTTCTTTGACAAAGAAACTGTTTTCACTTGATTCCACACAAAATTTTTATTGCTTTTTCATCTATTGTCTTATATTAGGATTTCTTTATGCATGTTATTTTATTTAAGAGTACTAAATAGCTTTTCAGTTTCTTGAGACTCTTTCAACTGTCTGGATTCTGCAGCAACGTTGTGGAGTGATATGTAAAACATAAATTGGTACTTTATAACAATAGGTATGTAGAATTCTAACTCGCCAGTGTTGATCGTTTCAATTATTTACAAATTCACCAGGTCCTGGATATGACCATAAACTGTATCCAAACATGGGGCTTTGTGAAGTGTGAAGCCACCATTTAATTGCTATTGCTACCAGGTCCACTCTGATCTGGAGTAGTAGTACCTGTTAGGGTCCCAATTATGAGTTAAATAGAAACCAACATTAAATAAACAAATATATTCTAGGAAAAAAAAATGTCACTAGATTGGGCATGATATAATGTTGATATGTCATAAAACAAAATGAACCAACAAATTCACCAATCGACACAATATCAACAAATGTATCTTTCTTTTCCTTATTCTGTGCTTATTTCTTGGTACTAAGCTTATCATTAACTAACCCTGACATTTCTTTTACTTTGTTTTGTGTATATATTTTATTTTGTGTAGAATAACCAAAAAGACATTTAGCTACCACATTTGCAGCGAAATGTTAGCATACATAAAATCACTGGTGACAACCCATGATGTTTTTTCTTATGAACACGAAATAACCAACACGCTTTCCATTGGTTTTTCATGATAACAATTTAATATTGATAAATTATAATAAACATGTCCATTACTTTTCTTTTTTTATCAATAAATATACTTGGTTGATAATTAGAGAACACAATGTTTATTGTAATAAAACTTGTGATCTATAACATCCAATTCTAAAAATTAAACTTTCCTTTCTCAATTGAAACAAACAACATACCCCACACTATGTTCCTAAAAATGAGGATTTTACTATTGCGTTTACATAATTTTTTAGCTATGTTTCTCTTACTTTCAGCATGAGATCATTTTCTACACGTGTTTCATGCATACCACACAAACATTTTACCTCTGACATTTTTAATTTTTTTCCAATTTCCTTTCACCATGAACATTATCATTAGTACAGTTTTCATTTAAAATGAAGCTGTACATGGTTACTATTACTTGGAAAGCAGATCTAAAAAAAAAAAAAAAATATCTGTTTTCACTTTGAAAATTTACGATTTATAGATCTCGGATTTGGCCCTTCTTCACCTTTTATCTTACATTTGTAAATATTGTATATATAAACTTTTTTCTTATTTCTCCAATGTTATTTCATTCATGCAATTTCATAATCCACCAACATTGTATAAGATTCAATTCCATTTGACACTTGAAAACAACTTTTTATATAGTAAACAGCATTTATTTCTTTTCAGACATATTCTTATTTTATTTTATTTCCAGTACTATGTTTTATTTCATTTTGTGGACACTCATTTAACTCTCTGGGATGCTGCAGGGAACATGTAGAGTGATATATCAAACAAGAAGTGGTACTTTATGACAATAGGTATCTAGGATTTACACATACCAGTGTTGATAGTTGGAAATATTTACAGACTAACATTTTACACAATATAAACACATGTACCTTTTTTTTCTTTTCCTTTGCTTATTTCTCGAACCTAAACTTATCATTAACTAACCCGTAACTTTGTTTACTTTGTTTTGCGTATATATTTTATATTGGGTAGAATTAACAAAACTTAATTTCGCTACCATCATTATTTTTAGTGACATGCACTGTTAACATCAATAAAATCACTGGTGACAATACTTGATACCTGTTTCGTATAAGCACCAAATAACTATCACTATTTCGATTTGCTTTTTCATGATAATATGTTCATCTTGATACATTATAATAAACATTTCCATTCACTGGTCGTTTGCTTAGCTTAGCTTTACATCATTTTTTCACAATGTTTCTCTACTTGCTTTCAGCATGAGAGCAGATCATATTCTAAACGTTTCATGCATATCACACAAACTTATAATATTTGATCAACATTTGACTAACAATTTTTTGCCAATTTCCTTCAACATTCTCATTACCATTACTACAGTTTACATTTTGTCGTTAAAATGAAGCTGTACATGTTTCCTATTACTTGGAAACCAGATTTGTAAAAATCCCATTTTTTTTTTCACTCTGAGAATTTTCATTATATTTCTTTGACAAACGATTTATTTTCAATGAACTTCAGCACATGATTGTTACTGCTTTTTCCCCTTTTGTCTTATTTTTGTTTTTCTTCATGCCAAATATTTTATATATCAATTTTTTGCTAATTTCTTAAATTTTATTTCTTTAATTCTTAGTCCACCAATATAGTATAAGTTTCAATTGCATTGAACGCAATGTTTTAGATAGTAAACATCAGCATATTTCACTTTTCAAGCACTTTTTCATTTTATTTCAAATACTATGTTTTATTTCATTTTGTTGACACTCATTTACCCCTCTGGGGTGCTACAAGGAACATGTAGATTGATATACCAAACATGAATTGGTGCTTTATAACAATAGGTATCTATAATTTTGCTTAATTCTCTAACCTAAACTTATCATTAACTAACCGTAAATTATGTTTTAGTTTTGTGTATATATTTTATATTGTGAAGAATAAACAAAAATTCATTTCACCACCACATTTGCACTGTTAGCATACATAAATATCACTGGTTACAATCATTGGTAGCTGTTTTTTAAAAACACCAAATAACATTCACGCTTTCCATTGGTTTTTCATGATAAAAATTTAATATTGATAAATTATAATAAACATGTCCATTACATTCTCTTTTTATCAATAAATATACTTGGTTGATAATTAAAGAACACAATGTTTATTGTAATAAAACTTGTGATCTATAACATCAAATTGTATAAATTAAAGTTTCCTTTCTCAATTGAAACAAACAACATATCCCACACTAAAAATGAGGATTTTACTATTGCCTTTTAGATCATTTTTTAACAATGTTTCTCTTCTTACTTTCAGCATCAGAAAATATAATTTTCTACACGTGTTTCATGCATACCACACAAACGTATATGTGACCAACATTTTACCTCTGATACATTTTTTTCCAATTTCCTTTCACCATTGTCATTATCATTAGTACAGTTTTCGTTTTGTCTTTAAAATGAAGTTGTACATGTTTCTTAATACTTCGAAACCAAATATATCAAAAAATAATTTTTTTCACTTACAAAATTTTCATGATATTTCTTTGACAATCATATTTGTTTTTAATTGAATTCAGCATATGATTCTTACTGCTTTATCACCTTTTATCTTATATTTCTTTTTCTTCATGCCAAATATTTTAAATATCAATTTTTTGCTCATTTCTTAAATTGAATTAAAAAAATGGATTTTTTTATTCCACCAATATTGTATAAGGCTCAATTCCATTGAACACAGTGTTTTATATAGTAAACATCAGCATTTGTTTCTATTTTATTTCAAATACTGTTTCATTTCACTTTCTCGATAATCATTTACATCTTTGGGGTGCAACAGGGAACATGTAGAGTGATATATCAAACATGAATTGGAACTTTATAACAATAGGTATCTAGAATTTCCACATACCAGTGTGGATAGTTTTAAATATTTACAAACTTACAATTTACACACTATAAACAAATGTATCTTTTTTTCTTTTCTTTGCTTATTTCTCGAACCTAAACTTATCATTAACTAAACCTAAACTTTGTTTACTGCATTTTGTGTATATATTTTATAATGGGTGAAATAAACAAAACTTAATTTGGCTAATATCATTTGTAGTTGCATGCACTATTGACATATATAAAATCACAGGTGACAATCCTTGATTCCAGTTTCGTATAAGCACAAAATATCTATCATTATTTCGATTTGTTGTTCATGATAAAAATTTAATATTGATACATTGTAATAAACATTTCCATTGCTTTTATCTTTTTATCAATACATATACTTGGTTGATAATTAGAGGACACAACTAACCCTATACTTTGCTTTACTTTGTTTTGTATATATATTTTGTATTGTGTGGAATTAACAAAGATTCATATGCAGGAATCTGTTGATACATTCCAAGAATCCCAATGCGACCAACAAACTTGAAAGACTACAATTTCTTTTTACTATGACCAATAAGAAAGCTCAAGGACTAAGTTGTTGGACTCATCCTGATCACCATTTTAAATTATTGTTAACAGTAAGTTTAACATTTTAAGTACAGAATAATATTTCTTTTGACATTTATAAATTACTATTTTCTGTGACAGATGTTACTTTTTCAATATTGATTGTACCCTCTTTTGTGTTTTTAAATTTTGCATACAATAATATTAAGCACACCATACCAAGACCACAATTTCAGTATCTAATAAACTTCCTACCAAGGTCAATGTTTTCAAGTGACAACGGAGAGTATTCATGTTATGTTTCACATTTTTATGTTTTGAAATATTTTGCTGCTTAATATCAAATTCAGCAGATGAGTTCTTTCTTATGCATCAAACAATTACATTTTCTGATATTCATTCAAACTAATTATTGAAAATCAATTTCATATTTTCTTTACTAAAATATTACTATGCTTGATTTCATCAAGTGGTGCGAATCTGTTTTTTACACTAACAATGTGCACATTTTTTGAAGAATAAAGTTTTTTTTTTTTAAGGTGGTGAAGGTGATCCGGGGAGTTTTTTTTGTTTTTTTTTTCCAAAAAAGGTACTTTTTACGAATGGGTATCCAAGAAACATTCAGTATTTTGTCGGAAATTAAGATTTTCATTGACAACTCTCAATACTATCAGAAATGACCAATCTACACAATACAAACTAACTGTTTTGTTGGCTTTTTATTCTAACTCCAAACTAACCCATAACTACATATTGCTTTTATTTTGCAAATTTGATTTCCTTTAGTTTATATTGTGTAGCTGAATCAGAAATTGATTTAACTTTTGTCATTTGTAATTAACATGCTTTCAGCGCAATTACTACAGTGTAATCACACATGATATACCAAAATAAAAACACTTCAGATAAAGTCTTCTTACATAGAATTCAGTTTCTTACATGACATCTGATGAAGTCAGTACAAACGTTACAAACTAATACTTGAAAAACAATTTGACATTTACTGTACTACAATATCATATTTGTATAGAAGTAGAAATCTGGATACCTATTCTGATACCTAATAAAAGAAAGGACACTCTTTGGGGCGGATTTTGATGATAACAAGTCACTAATAAGAAATTATAATAAACATTGAAATAATTTAAGAATTTTACCAAAATAAAATTGCATGGTAATCACCCAATTTCTGCCACAAAATTTTGATTGGCAAAACTCATAAACAGAAAATATATATTTTCTAATTTCATCTTTTTTTTTTACATAATCTGATTTGATGTTTTCCTAAATATTCAAATCACTATTTTTTTGCTGCTTAATATCAAATACAGCAAATGAGTTATTTTTTATGCATCAAACAATTACATTTTCTCATTCATCCAAACTAATCACTGAACATCAATTTCATATTTTCTTCACTAAAATATTACTGTGCTTGATGTCATCAAGTAGAGCGGATCATTTTTTTTTCATTTGTTCACACATTTTTCCAATTTATATATATTTTGTCTAAGATTCCTAGCCTATGTCATTGCATACCAATCTGTTTATTAAAAGTTAAGGTTCACTGTAAACACATACGTTACACCAAAATAAAAACGCTTCAGATAATGTCTTGATATTCAATTAAGTTTCTCACATGACATCTTATGAAGTTAGTAGAAATGTTACAGACTTTTGAATCTCAAACACTTTCAATACTGTGCACTGATATTTTCTTTTTTGGAATATAAGCACATTCATGATTTTTTTTACAAACGCCAACAAATGTCACATTTTGTAGCAATGTACTGAAACAATTATAAAAATAGGTATCTAGGAAAAGGCCACTACATATGTTATAAATTCCAAATTTCCACAACCTGGCAAATACTGGTACACGCTAGCAAATTTAGATTTGTAATTACAGAATATGATTCTAATTTTTTCCTTTGCTCTTTATTCTAACACTACACTAAGTTTACTGTTTTATTTCGCTACAGTTGATATTGTGTAGAACAATAAGAAAATCATAGTGAACAATGCATTCAACAAAATTTCACACACATTTCTAGATACCTATATCTAATAAGTTCAAAAGAAAGGACACACTTAGGGAGGTATTTTGGTGGTCAAGTCACTAAATAGAGATTAGCTGGTTTCCCGGCATAGCCCAAGATGTAATAAAGATTGACTGAAATACATGTTCTAGCTGGTTTCTAGGCGTTGCCAGGGATGTAATATAGACACATTATGTTGTATATTACCTGTTCTCTTCTCCCTAAGGTAAAACAATTTCATGTACATGCTGTAAATTACCTACACTAGGGATAAAACATGAACAATACCAGTCCTAGGGTAGATAAAACAAATAATACATAGAGATGAAAGATTCCTCTCCCCTAAGAATAAAACATATATTCAATATCTGCTTTTGTTTTTTCATTGTTTATACGGTCCCGAGCAACGCCGGGTAGCCCTGCTAGTCTATATATATAAATCCCAAATGTCTGTGAGTTTGTATGTTTGTATGTAACGCTAAAACTTTTGAAACACACAACCAGACTTGATAAATTTGGTATCATATCGAAGCCCCGTGTCCCGGATGACAAATATCGAAATTTCACGTCAAACGGACGAGGAGAAAGGGGTAAACGTATCAGTTATCTCCAAGGGGGTCCCAAAAAAAACTGTCATTGTAATGCTTTTTATTACGTAATTCTTGAATGATCCAATGTAATTCATACGTAAAAAAAAAAAGCTTAGTCATGTCACGTGACGTGACGTCAACGTCCACTAATGGCGAACAATTGTTAATAAAAAAATCTTTCTCCGATACTTTTGCATTTTTCTCTTCGGCTCAGTTATATCTTTTTTTTTACTTTATGCCAATGTTTCCATCGTTATTACCTGGTTAAAAATATTATTTATACAAGAGTTTTAACGAAAAATGTCAGGAAAAAATGTACGGGAATAAAAAAATTCACCTTTCAAAATATTAGACAATTATAAAAATATCGTAATATTTATGTAATGTAAAATAATTAGCCATTTTGTTATATTACCACGTGACCTCATACCTCTTAAGCTGGAAGGGGGGGAGGAGTAAAACCAACACCGTCTCTCTCTCTCACACTTACTCTCTCTCTCTCTCTCACTTTCTCTATCACCCTCTTTCTATTTTTCTATTCGTTTAAAAAAACTTCACTGTGCACCGGTTTGGTTACTATGGAAACACTTAATTTTTGTGCTGCTTCGAAAAGGAACAAAATTCACTATACACCGCTTTCTCTTCCCTCCCTCTCTCTCTCTATCTCTCTCTCTCTCTCTCTCTACACCCACTTTCTCTTTAAAACCAGTCGGTGTGTTTTTGATGTTACGTACGTATTTTTTATATTTTTATCTCAGTAATTTTTATTATATTTAATAGCATTTTCTTTTTTTTTTTCATGGGAAATTATTTTTCTATTCGTTTTAAGAAAATGATATTAAAAAATAAAAATGTGATAAATTCTGGCAACAGTTATTTATTTATGCTATTCGCAGCCGGCCGGAAGAAACGCGCTTAGACATTTTGTAAACATTGTTTTTAAAAAATAAAAAATAATACTTCTATTATGTTTTAAACGACTGTAATAGTTTATTTTGGAAGTATATTTCATAAGGAAAATAAACAACCCACTTTAAAAACAGAAATTACGAGTTTTATATATTTTATTCGCAGTTTTTTTTGGGGGGTAATCCATTACGTCTTTTTTTTTTTTAAATAAAACTAAAAACTTTATTTTTAAAATTTCGATGTTTGACAAACAGTCCATTATGTCTGTAACAGTTTGTTGAAAAAGTGTAGAATTCAATTAAAAAAACAACACCGTCTTTTTTTTTTTTTTAAATAAAACTAATTTTAAAATTTCGATGTTCGAAAAAGAGTCCATAAAGAATAAAACAGTTAATAAATACAAAAAAAAGTCCATTAATTTGAACTTAAAGCCTGTTTGAATAAAACTTATATAAAAAAAAACCGTCACTTCCGGCAAATGGCTATGTAAACAACTGGTGGCATTTTTCGAATACATCGGTAAACACTGTATGTTTTTCGAGCTGAATAAATATGTTACATTGAATAAAAACACAAAAAATATATCCAGTTGGATAGAAAAGTAACTTATCTTGCCTTTCCTAACATTTATTTGTTATATATTTGTCTTTTGACCGTCCACTAATGGCGAGTTTTTTTTTTTTTAAATAAAACTAATTTTAAAATTTCGATGTTAGAAAAACAGTCCATCACATGTCAATATAAAAACTCTCTTTTTGTTTGATAAAAAGAATAAACAGTTAATAGATACAATAAAAAAGTCCATTAAGTTCAACAAACTAAACTCTTTTATTTATAATAAAACTCTTCGACAGTTTAAATGCTTTCAAAATCCTATGTAAGTATATCGTTTTTACTGTACACAGATTCGAAAAAGTTGTCATCAAACAAATATATGACAGAGTTGAATAAATATGTTACATTGATTAAAAACACTTCTTATTAGCATTTTCTTTTTATATGACAACGTTAATGTTCATGAATCTCTCTTTTAATCATTTTTATCGACTATCAGCCAAATAACCGGGGTCTAAAATTTGGGAAATTATTTTTCTATTCATTTAAAGAATATGCTATTAAAAAAGAAAAAGTCGATAAAAGTTAGACATAAACAGTAAAAAAATAGAAGATATTATTATTAAATAACAATAATTATTAAAAATAAATATTAACATTTACAATACTAAAATGAGTTAGTATTAAAAATAATTATTAAAATAAAAATGAGTTTATTATTAAAAATACATATTAATATTCAAATAAAATTGTTTTTATTATTAAAAATAAATATTAATATTTAAAGTAGAATAAAATGTGTTTATTATTATAAATAAATATTAATATTTAAAATAATGTGTTTATTATTAAAAATAAATATTAATATTTAAAATAATATAATGTGTTTATTATTACAAATAAATATTAATATTAAAATAAAATGTGTTTATTATTAAAAATAAATATTAAGGAAGGTCAACAGGTGGAGGAAAAATAGTCAATGCAGGTCATACCACCTGACCAGCTAAAATCGCCTTTTTATATAAGGCAGACAGTCAGACTATTTGCCTTGAGGGCGGGCTAAGTCCTCCTACCCCCCCACCCCAAAGCTGAGAGCTGGGGAAACTTCTCTCAGAAGGGGTATGGGAGGACAGGGAGACCTTCCCTCTTTCAACTAAGAGATAGATATCCTTTTGTATGGTTGATTGACCCCCCCCCTGTCGGTTCCGCTTACTCCATTCAGAAAGAGATCAACCTTACATAAAAAAAAAAAAAAATATGGGGACAGGGAAGCCTTCCCGGGCCCCCTTTCTGGGAGGAGAAGTTCCCCGGCTCCTACCTTTTTGGGAGTGCTCAGCCCGCCCTCCAGTCAACAACAATATTTGAAGAATAAAGACATTTTTGTTTTTGTGTTTTAGGTGGTGAAGGTGATCTGGGGAGTGTTTTTTTTTTCACAAAAAAGGTACTTTTTACGAATGGGTATCCAAGAAAATTACAGTATTTTGTCAGAAATTAAGGTTTTCATTGACCACTCTCAATACTATCAGAAATGAACAAAGTTAATTAAACAGTCTACACAATATAAACTAACTGTTTTGTTGGCTTTTTATTCTAACTCCAAACTAACCCATAACTACATTTTTCTTTTATTTTGCAAATTTGATTTCCTTTAGTTTATATTGTGTAGCTGAATCAGAAATTGATTTATCTTTTGTCATTTGTAGTTAACATGCTATCAGCGCAATTACTACAGTGTAATCACACATGATCTACCAAAATAAAAACACTTCAGATAAAGTCTTAAATAGAATTCAGTTCCTTACATGACATCTGATGAAGTCAGTACAAACGTTACAAACTAATACTTGAAAAACAATTTGACATTTACTGTACTACAATATCACATTTGTATAGAAGTAGAAATCTGGATACCTATTCTGATACCTAATAAAAGAAAGGACACTCTTTGGGGCGGATTTTGATGATAACAAGTCACTAATTAGAAATTATAATAAACATTGAAATAATTTAAGAATTTTACCCAAATAAAATTACTTGGTAATCACCCAATTTCTGCCACAAAATTTTAATTGGCAAAACTCATAAGCATAAAATATATATTTTCTAATTTCATCTTTTTTTTTTTACATAATCTGGTTTGATGTTTTCCTAAATATTCAAATCACTATATTTTGCTGCTTAATATTAAATACAGCAAATGAGTTATTTTTATGCATCAAACAATTACATTTTCTCATTCATCCAAACTAATCACTGAACATCAATTTCATATTGTCTTCACTAAAATATTACTGTGCTTGATGTCATCAAGTAGAGCGGATCATTTTTTTTTACATTTGTTTACACATTTTTTACAAATGTTTTTGAGAGTCCATACAAAGTTATAAGTGTTCAACATTTTTTTTCATTTGAATATATTTTGTCTAAGATTCTTAGCCTATGTCATTGCATACCAATTTGTTTCTTGAAAGTTAAGTTCACTGTAAAAACATCTGATACACCAAAATCCCTGATACCTGTTTCTTATAAGCGCCAAATAACTATCACTATTTCGATTTGTGTTTCATGAGAACAATTCAATATTGATACATTATAAGAAACATTTCCAGTGCTTTTCTCTTTTTAGCAATAGTTGGTTGATAATTAGAGGACACAACTAACCCTATACTATGCTTTACTTTGTTTTGTATATATATTTTGTATTGTGTGAAATTAACAAAGATTCATATGCAGGAATCTGTTGATACATTCCAAGAATCCCAATGCGACCAACAAACTTGAAAGACTACAATTTCTTTTTACTATGACCAATAAGAAAGCTCAAGGACTAAGTTGTTGGACTCATCCTGATCACCATTTTAAATTATTGTTAACAGTAAGTTTAACATTTTAAGTACAGAATAATATTTCTTTTGATATTTATAAATTACTATTTTCTGTGACAGATGTTACTTTTTCAATATTGATTGTACCCTCTTTTGTGTTTTTACATTTTGCATACAATAATATTAAGCACACCATACCAAGACCACTATTTCAGCATCTAATAAACTGCCTACCAAGACCAATGTTTTCAAGTGACAATGGAGAGTATTCATGTTATGTTTCACATTTTTATGTTTTAAAATATTTTGCTGCTTAATATTCAGCAGATGTTTACTTTGTTTTGTGTATATACTTTATATTAGGTAGAATAAACAAAACTTAATTTCGCTACCATCATTATTTGTAGTGACATGCACTGTTAACATAAATAAAATCACTGGTGACAATCCCTGATACCTGTTTCGTATAAGCACCAAATAACTATGATAATGTGTTATTGTTGATACATTATAATAAACATTTCCATTGACTGGTCGTTTGCTTAGCTTAGGTTTACATCATTTTTTCACAATGTTTCTCTACTTGCTTTCAGCATGAGAGCAGATCATATTCTGCACATGTTTCATGCATATCACAAAAACTTATAATATTTGATCAACATTTGACTAACAATTTTACAAAAAAGACCTACCACCTTAAGGGGGGTAAAGGTAAGGCTCCCCACATAACCATAAAAGAAAGCCGCCCCCCCCCATACAGTGGGAAAGAGCTCCCTTCCCATTCTGGGGCAGAGAAGGGGCAAGGAAAACTCTTAAACATAAATGGTCAACGGAGGGTATACACCCTGGGAAACTAAAAGTCTATATGGAATCTGCATAAATTAAAATATCCTGTTTAAGCGTATTGTATGACAGGGAGGGAAGGTCAACAGGTGGAAGAAAAATGGTCTACGCAGAGCATACCGCCTGACAAGCTAAAATCGCCTTTTTATATACGGCTGACAATCAGACTCTGATTGCCTGGACGGCGGGCTGAGCAATGAATGTGGAAGCCGGGGAACTTCTCTCAGAAGGAGGATGGGAGGCCCAGGGAGCCTTCGCTCTCCTCCTAAGAGAGGGATATCCTCTTACTCCCTTTGGAAAGAGATCAACCTTACACAAAACAAAAAATATGGGAAGAGAAGCCTTCCCGGGCCCCCCTCCCCCTTCTGGGAGGAGAAGTTCCCTGGCTCCAACGTTTTTTTGGGGGGGGGGCCTAAGCCTGTCCTCCAGGCAACCAAATGAAAAAGAAATTTACCCATCCCACCTTTGTAGGAAGTGTGCTCAGCCCACCTTCTGAGCCACTGTGAAAGTTTCCTTCCACCAAAAGGGAAGGGAACGAGGAAGGAAAAGTCTCTGAGAATCTTCATGCAATTTCTTTGACAAAGAAACTGTTTTCACTTGATTCCACACAAAATTTTTATTGCTTTTTCATCTATTGTCTTATATTAGGATTTCTTTATGCATGTTATTTTATTTAAGAGTACTAAATAGCTTTTCAGTTTCTTGAGACTCTTTCAACTGTCTGGATTCTGCAGCAACGTTGTGGAGTGATATGTAAAACATAAATTGGTACTTTATAACAATAGGTATGTAGAATTCTAACTCGCCAGTGTTGATCGTTTCAATTATTTACAAATTCACCAGGTCCTGGATATGACCATAAACTGTATCCAAACATGGGGCTTTGTGAAGTGTGAAGCCACCATTTAATTGCTATTGCTACCAGGTCCACTCTGATCTGGAGTAGTAGTACCTGTTAGGGTCCCAATTATGAGTTAAATAGAAACCAACATTAAATAAACAAATATATTCTAGGAAAAAAAAATGTCACTAGATTGGGCATGAAATAACCTGATATAGTGTTGATATGTCATAAAACAAAATGAACCAACAAATTCACCAATCGACACAATATCAACAAATGTATCTTTCTTTTCCTTATTCTGTGCTTATTTCTTGGTACTAAGCTTATCATTAACTAACCCTGACATTTCTTTTACTTTGTTTTGTGTATATATTTTATTTTGTGTAGAATAACCAAAAAGACATTTAGCTACCACATTTGCAGCGAAATGTTAGCATACATAAAATCACTGGTGACAACCCATGATGTTTTTTCTTATGAACACGAAATAACCAACACGCTTTCCATTGGTTTTTCATGATAACAATTTAATATTGATAAATTATAATAAACATGTCCATTACTTTTCTTTTTTTATCAATAAATATACTTGGTTGATAATTAGAGAACACAATGTTTATTGTAATAAAACTTGTGATCTATAACATCCAATTCTAAAAATTAAACTTTCCTTTCTCAATTGAAACAAACAACATACCCCACACTATGTTCCTAAAAATGAGGATTTTACTATTGCGTTTACATAATTTTTTAGCTATGTTTCTCTTACTTTCAGCATGAGATCATTTTCTACACGTGTTTCATGCATACCACACAAACATTTTACCTCTGACATTTTTAATTTTTTTCCAATTTCCTTTCACCATGAACATTATCATTAGTACAGTTTTCATTTAAAATGAAGCTGTACATGGTTACTATTACTTGGAAAGCAGATCTAAAAAAAAAAAAAAAAAACTGTTTTCACTTTGAAAATTTACGATTTATAGATCTCGGATTTGGCCCTTCTTCACCTTTTATCTTACATTTGTAAATATTGTATATATAAACTTTTTTCTTATTTCTCCAATGTTATTTCATTCATGCAATTTCATAATCCACCAACATTGTATAAGATTCAATTCCATTTGACACTTGAAAACAACTTTTTATATAGTAAACAGCATTTATTTCTTTTCAGACATATTCTTATTTTATTTTATTTCCAGTACTATGTTTTATTTCATTTTGTGGACACTCATTTAACTCTCTGGGATGCTGCAGGGAACATGTAAAGTGATATATCAAACAAGAAGTGGTACTTTATGACAATAGGTATCTAGGATTTACACATACCAGTGTTGATAGTTTGAAATATTTACAGACTAACATTTTACACAATATAAACACATGTACCTTTTTTTTCTTTTCCTTTGCTTATTTCTCGAACCTAAACTTATCATTAACTAACCCGTAACTTTGTTTACTTTGTTTTGCGTATATATTTTATATTGGGTAGAATTAACAAAACTTAATTTCGCTACCATCATTATTTTTAGTGACATGCACTGTTAACATCAATAAAATCACTGGTGACAATACTTGATACCTGTTTCGTATAAGCACCAAATAACTATCACTATTTCGATTTGCTTTTTCATGATAATATGTTCATCTTGATACATTATAATAAACATTTCCATTCACTGGTCGTTTGCTTAGCTTAGCTTTACATCATTTTTTCACAATGTTTCTCTACTTGCTTTCAGCATGAGAGCAGATCATATTCTAAACGTTTCATGCATATCACACAAACTTATAATATTTGATCAACATTTGACTAACAATTTTTTGCCAATTTCCTTCAACATTCTCATTACCATTACTACAGTTTACATTTTGTCGTTAAAATGAAGCTGTACATGTTTCCTATTACTTGGAAACCAGATTTGTAAAAATCCCATTTTTTTTTCACTCTGAGAATTTTCATTATTTTTCTTTGACAAACGATTTATTTACAATGAACTTCAGCACATGATTGTTACTGCTTTTTCCCCTTTTGTCTTATTTTTGTTTTTCTTCATGCCAAATATTTTATATATCAATTTTTTGCTAATTTCTTAAATTTTATTTCTTTAATTCTTAGTCCACCAATATAGTATAAGTTTCAATTGCATTGAACGCAATGTTTTAGATAGTAAACATCAGCATATTTCACTTTTCAAGCACTTTTTCATTTTATTTCAAATACTATGTTTTATTTCATTTTGTTGACACTCATTTACCCCTCTGGGGTGCTACAAGGAACATGTAGATTGATATACCAAACATGAATTGGTGCTTTATAACAATAGGTATCTATAATTTTGCTTAATTCTCTAACCTAAACTTATCATTAACTAACCGTAAATTATGTTTTAGTTTTGTGTATATATTTTATATTGTGAAGAATAAACAAAAATTCATTTCACCACCACATTTGCACTGTTAGCATACACAAATATCACTGGTTACAATCATTGGTAGCTGTTTTTTAAAAACACCAAATAACATTCACGCTTTCCATTGGTTTTTCATGATAACAATTTAATATTGATAAATTATAATAAACATGTCCATTACATTCTCTTTTTATCAATAAATATACTTGGTTGATAATTAAAGAACACAATGTTTATTGTAATAAAACTTGTGATCTATAACATCAAATTGTATAAATTAAAGTTTCCTTTCTCAATTGAAACAAACAACATATCCCACACTAAAAATGAGGATTTTACTATTGCCTTTTAGATCATTTTTTAACAATGTTTCTCTTCTTACTTTCAGCATCAGAAAATATAATTTTCTACACGTGTTTCATGCATACCACACAAACGTATATGTGACCAACATTTTACCTCTGATACATTTTTTTCCAATTTCCTTTCACCATTGTCATTATCATTAGTACAGTTTTCGTTTTGTCTTTAAAATGAAGTTGTACATGTTTCTTAATACTTCGAAACCAAATATATCAAAAAATAATTTTTTTCACTTACAAAATTTTCATGATATTTCTTTGACAATCATATTTGTTTTTAATTGAATTCAGCATATGATTCTTACTGCTTTATCACCTTTTATCTTATATTTCTTTTTCTTCATGCCAAATATTTTAAATATCAAATTTTTGCTCATTTCTTAAATTGAATTAAAAAAATGGATTTTTTTATTCCACCAATATTGTATTCCATTGAACACAGTGTTTTATATAGTAAACATCAGCATTTGTTTCTATTTTATTTCAAATACTGTTTCATTTCACTTTCTCGATAATCATTTACATCTTTGGGGTGCAACAGGGAACATGTAGAGTGATATATCAAACATGAATTGAAACTTTATAACAATAGGTATCTAGAATTTCCACATACCAGTGTGGATCGTTTTAAATATTTACAAACTTACAATTTACACACTATAAACAAATGTATCTTTTTTTCTTTTCTTTGCTTATTTCTCGAACCTAAACTTATCATTAACTAAACCTAAACTTTGTTTACTGCATTTTGTGTATATATTTTATAATGGGTGAAATAAACAAAACTTAATTTGGCTAATATCATTTGTAGTGGCATGCACTATTGACATATATAAAATCACAGGTGACAATCCTTGATTCCAGTTTCGTATAAGCACAAAATATCTATCATTATTTCGATTTGTTGTTCATGATAAAAATTTAATATTGATACATTGTAATAAACATTTCAATTGCTTTTATCTTTTTATCAATACATATACTTGGTTGATAATTAGAGGACACAACTAACCCTATACTTTGCTTTACTTTGTTTTGTATATATATTTTGTATTGTGTGGAATTAACAAAGATTCATATGCAGGAATCTGTTGATACATTCCAAGAATCCCAATGCGACCAACAAACTTGAAAGACTACAATTTCTTTTTACTATGACCAATAAGAAAGCTCAAGGACTAAGTTGTTGGACTCATCCTGATCACCATTTTAAATTATTGTTAACAGTAAGTTTAACATTTTAAGTACAGAATAATATTTCTTTTGATATTTATAAATTACTATTTTCTGTGACAGATGTTACTTTTTCAATATTGATTGTACCCTCTTTTGTGTTTTTACATTTTGCATACAATAATATTAAGCACACCATACCAAGACCACTATTTCACCATCTAATAAACTGCCTACCAAGACCAATGTTTTCAAGTGACAATGGAGAGTATTCATGTTATGTTTCACACTTTTATGTTTTGAAATATTTTGCTGCTTAATATCAAATTCAGCAGATGAGTTCTTTCTTATGCATCAAACAATTACATTTTCTGATATTCATTCAAACTAATTATTGAAAATCAATTTCATATTTTCTTTACTAAAATATTACTATGCTTGATTTCATCAAGTGGTGCGAATCTGTTTTTTACACTAACAATGTGCACATTTTTTGAAGAATAAAGTTGTTTTTTTTTTAAGGTGGTGAAGGTGATCCGGGGAGTGTTTTTTTTTTTTTTTTTTTTCCAAAAAAGGTACTTTTTACGAATGGGTATCCAAGAAACATTCAGTATTTTGTCAGAATTTAAGATTTTCATTGACGACTCTCAATACTATCAGAAATGACCAATCTACACAATACAAACTAACTGTTTTGTTGGCTTTTTATTCTAACTCCAAACTAACCCATAACTACATATTGCTTTTATTTTGCAAATTTGATTTCCTTTAGTTTATATTGTGTAGCTGAATCAGAAATTGATTTAACTTTTGTCATTTGTAATTAACATGCTTTCAGCGCAATTACTACAGTGTAATCACACATGATATACCAAAATAAAAACACTTCAGATAAAGTCTTCTTACATAGAATTCAGTTTCTTACATGACATCTGATGAAGTCAGTACAAACGTTACAAACTAATACTTGAAAAACAATTTGACATTTACTGTACTACAATATCATATTTGTATAGAAGTAGAAATCTGGATACCTATTCTGATACCTAATAAAAGAAAGGACACTCTTTGGGGCGGATTTTGATGATAACAAGTCACTAATAAGAAATTATAATAAACATTGAAATAATTTAAGAATTTTACCAAAATAAAATTGCATGGTAATCACCCAATTTCTGCCACAAAATTTTAATTGGCAAAACTCATAAACAGAAAATATATATTTTCTAATTTCATCTTTTTTTTTTACATAATCTGATTTGATGTTTTCCTAAATATTCAAATCACTATTTTTTTGCTGCTTAATATCAAATACAGCAAATGAGTTATTTTTTATGCATCAAACAATTACATTTTCTCATTCATCCAAACTAATCACTGAACATCAATTTCATATTTTCTTCACTAAAATATTACTGTGCTTGATGTCATCAAGTAGAGCGGATCATTTTTTTTTCATTTGTTCACACATTTTTCCAATTTATATATATTTTGTCTAAGATTCCTAGCCTATGTCATTGCATACCAATCTGTTTATTAAAAGTTAAGGTTCACTGTAAACACATACGTGACACCAAAATAAAAACGCTTCAGATAATGTCTTGATATTCAATTAAGTTTCTCACATGACATCTTATGAAGTTAGTAGAAATGTTACAGACTTTTGAATCTCAAACACTTTCAATACTGTGCACTGATATTTTCTTTTTTGGAATATAAGCACATTCATGATTTTTTTTACAAACGCCAACAAATGTCACATTTTGTAGCAATGTACTGAAACAATTATAAAAATAGGTATCTAGGAAAAGGCCACTACATATGTTATAAATTCCAAATTTCCACAACCTGGCAAATACTGGTACACGCTAGCAAATTTAGATTTGTAATTACAGAATATGATTCTAATTTTTTCCTTTGCTCTTTATTCTAACACTACACTAAGTTTACTGTTTTATTTCGCTACAGTTGATATTGTGTAGAACAATAAGAAAATCATAGTGAACAATGCATTCAACAAAATTTCACACACATTTCTAGATACCTATATCTAATAAGTTCAAAAGAAAGGACACACTTAGGGAGGTATTTTGGTGGTCAAGTCACTAAATAGAGATTAGCTGGTTTCCCGGCATAGCCCAAGATGTAATAAAGATTGACTGAAATACATGTTCTAGCTGGTTTCTAGGCGTTGCCAGGGATGTAATATAGACACATTATGTTGTATATTACCTGTTCTCTTCTCCCTAAGGTAAAACAATTTCATGTACATGCTGTAAATTACCTACACTAGGGATAAAACATGAACAATACCAGTCCTAGGGTAGATAAAACAAATAATACATAGAGATGAAAGATTCCTCTCCCCTAAGAATAAAACATATATTCAATATCTGCTTTTGTTTTTTCATTGTTTATACGGTCCCGAGCAACGCCGGGTAGCCCTGCTAGTTGTAAATATATTGTAAAATATAATTTTATACAAAAACAAACGCAATTGTGACTTACGTCTTTTAATGCATATTTTTAAGTTACGGCTGATCGTTCTAAGTTGTCAACCGCTTTGTTTTCAGGTTCAACGTTGTTATGGAATTTTTGACAAGTGACGAGAGGCAAGATAAGGAAAAAGTGCCAGTCTAAGGTGAGATAACTCACTAGTCTTAACTCGTTGTCATGACAACCGCTTAGTAAACAAGTGAACCCACGGACGACCGACGTAATTAAAACTGATATCTACCACAGCCAGGGAGTCATACGCACTACTACGATTTCCCAACCTGGGGGCCACTCCACAATACTACACAGGTTGGCGACTCTTTTGAACCCTGTCCAAGAGGGAGAGACAGGCAGCAGATGCAACAGCGTAAATGTGACAGCAACACTCCATACATGGGCGAATAGTGGCCTTATAGAGTTACAGGATACTCTCAGGCGTAAGTAATTTTCTTGCACGGAAGAGAGAGGCCGTCTTCTTTGCAGCAGCCTTGGAAAAGCTCTCAATGCCCCCTGTAACCTTAGACCGAGGAGTTTTAAGGAAATACTCCCAGCCAGTGTATTCTTAGCTATTTCTTTAGGTGGTAGAGAAGGGTTCTTGTAGTTATTGAAGGAAAAAAAGCTTATTGTTGGCAGAATTGAATGTAACCATCAATTTTTGTCCTCATTCTACTCGAGAGTGGAGAGTATGCTCTAGTGATTCTGCCATTTCTTGAGATATGTATTTATTTGTGTTCCCCTCCTGTCTGTTTTAGAGGGTGATGTCATCGGCAAATATGCCCATCTCCGAAACAATTTTATCAGGAAGGTCATTTATAAATATCAGTAAAAATTAAGGTCCAAGGATAGACCCCTGGGTACTCCCGCATTTATATCATATTGTTTGAATGTACGACCATCGAGGACAACTTCGATATTTCTCTTACTTACAAAGGGTGTAATTATATTGTGTATTCTTCCAGTGATACCATATGATCTAATGTTCCTTAGAAGAGCATCGTGGCAGACACTTTGAATAGTCTAAGATAAATCAAAGGCTATCGCTCTACCCTCCCCTGTTTTGTCCAGTGAACGGTATATAGGTTCAGAGACTACAATTTAGATACATGCTGTTGAACGGGCTTGTCTGAATCCATATTGTTTGTCTGTCAGGAGTTAAGAGATTTTTTGTGTTGGACTAGGGGTTGAGTAATTAGGCCTCAAATATTTTTGAGGAGAATTTGGAGGAGGCTAATGGGGCGATAATTTAGTGATAAATTGGTTCTTTCACCACAGTTCTAAAACCAGTTTTTCAGCAGTCGAGAAAGCAATATTCGTTAAGGCATTTATTGTAAAGTTTGGAGAGAACTGGAGCAATCTCAGCAGAGCATTTTTTTATAAGCACAGCCGGGATAAGGTCTGGTCCCCGTGCGCTTGAGGTGTCTACGTTTTTCATGATACCATGCACCTGAGAACGGGTTATTTTCATATCGTATATGTGGCGACTGTGCGCAAAGGAAAGTCAGGGAGGGAGTGGTGTATCAGGTCCAGTGTGCAAGCAGATTTACCTTGTCAATTGCCGTCAAAGCAACATCATGATTGTATGATAGTGGCGGAATCGTTGACTGCCAATTATTTACTACACTATTGCAGATTTTCCAAAAATTAGGGGTTCCTAATTTATGTGCTTCAATGCGTTTACTGGTGGTTTCAGTGTAATCTGTCTGAGCTGTCGATATTACTCTCTTACAATTATTTCTGGCTAATAGATACTACTGTCTGTTTCTTGGTTCTGTAGTTTCTTTTTGATTATATATCTTCGGAGTAGCATTGCTTGAAAAACATAGTTGTGAGTAAAGTAAGGGTTTTTTTTCTAGAAATTTTATAACCGTCTCAATAGATTTTCTGCATCATCCCATGATTTTGCTTCATCAGAGTGTTTTTGGTTATTTAAATCAGGGTCCAGAGAATGAAAACTGTCGCTATTTTCATCATCATTACTGCCTTCATGATATTGATCAGTAGTTTCCTCATCTTGTTGCATCCACGTTTCCACATCATTTGCATTAAGTGGCTTAAGAACAGTGACATGTATCGGTAACCGTTTGGTTTTAATATTTTTTTCTTGACCAGATGTATTCTCTGATTCTATCAGTTCAGAAGAATTTGGCGCTGGGCATAATTCACCCAATACTTTTGTTAATACCCTTGATTAAAATAGAGCAAACATTTACAGTTAGTGTAAATTCATTAGCAATAGCTAATCTACATTAATTACATAGTACTAATATTAACATTTCTGCACAATAACTGACTAAACAATATAAACAATTTTAAAACAATTCCGCATCAAATATGCGAATACAATTTAAATGACGAGACAAGTTTAGAGAAAGTCCAGGTTTAGAAGAAGTTCAAATGCGAGGGTTTTCAACTTTAGAGGAAGTTCAAACTAAAGGAGTTTTGCTGTATATATATATATATATATATATATATATATATATATATATATATATATATATATATATATATGTATATGTATATATAAAGATATATATATATGTATATATATATATATATATATATATATATATATATATATATATATATATATATTATATTTTCACCCCAAACGAAGCAAATTGCCGATTTGGTGTAAGGGGATACTATCAGGGGAAACAACTACTGGGGTACTATGTAGGGATTCGGGAAGCAAGATGTCGGCTCACGTAAAACTGAAACTTCTGCACGCCAGTACTGTTGGGGAAGCAGGGGCATGAAATGGAATTCCAAAGTCTAGCGGTTCTGGGGAAAAACTATTGGAGTAGAAATATCTTTTACATCTAGGGATCTCTACAGTGTGGTGGTGGGATTAAGCAGCCGGTCGGCTTGTCGAGGGTGCTCACGTTGTGGAGGCACACGTGATTGCAGTTCGTCAGATCATTCACCACTAAAATACTTGTAGAACAGGCAGAGGGATATATATATATATATATACATATATATATATACATATATATATATATATATATATATATATATATATATATATATATATATATATATATATATATATATATGTATATCCAGTAGAGTTTAGTTTCCTAGAAGTACATCCAATGAAACAACATGTGTCTACCAAAATAGTGCTCAATGAGTGAACAGAGCAGGTATATTAATTTTATTTATTCAAACATTAATGGCTACATATGTGCATACATGTTTCTGTAATCACCCACGTTGGGGGAGTACGTCTTCAGGCCAAGAATTACCGTCAAAAATGACATTTCCACCAAATACATTTTTCTATTTCGTTTATCAAGTTAAAATACAACCTGGGTGGGAGTAAAAAAAAAAAAACGGTAAAAGGATGAGTGAGGTCTTTGAAGATAATAAACATCTTTTTTCTTTTCCCCTTCCCCCATCCACCTAACTTTTGGTTTTTTATGGCATAGGGTACATGAGAGTTTAGTTTTCTTGTCTTAGAGTCCGTAAGTTAATAACCTTAGCTATGGTCAACCAAGTACTGACCGGTGCCTTTAAATCTACCTCCACCCACACATACATGCAGCACACATACATTACACACATACACAAACACCGCCAACACACACACACCCACATTAATACATATATTCAAAAGCGAATCCATGCTGAACGCTCTTTGTTTTATTTACTGAAACTAGACAATAATTCTGAAACTACGTAGAAATAAAGTAAAAAATACGTAGAAATAAAGTAAACCACTCATTGAACTCACCATGTCTATTATGCTTATCAGAAAAAACTTGAGATAACTAGGTTTAAAGACAGAGAAAAAGTATTGAATATTAAACAAGAAACTGCTATATCCTGCAAACATTTCAGAATACACGCACTTAAAGAACTCTACATTAGGAGACTGGAACTGCTATAAGTACAACTAACCCCTATCAAATAACCCCCTACAAAGAGGATAAGTGAGGTCGCAACTATAATCATACCCGTATGGGTTACGTAAGTCACTTAATAGTCTACTTCATCGAGCAGTTATGGTATTACTAGCCGAAATAAGTACCTGTATGAAGGTATATTTGAACCTAATGAGTAATAGATCGTTTTGAGTGAAGCTCGTAATAATGTATGCATATGGATATTTTTGGGTGTGTGCATGTATGGATATATGATCTTTATATACCCGGGTGGGAAAAATAATGTATTAATATAAAAAAAAATGTAGAAATAAATAGATGAAAGAAAGTAAGGAATGAAGGGTGAATGGAAGAAAAGGGAATAAGGGTATTAGAGTGAATAAACAAAGATAAAGGTAAGTACTACAATATATAAGCTTATATACTCGGTTTGTATCACCTAAATACTCTGATTTCTGTCATGTGTTGTTATATATTATTATTGTATCGTGATACATGTTATGTATATCTGCCTTAACATCGAAAGAATGTTTGTTTAATATGAGGATAACCCTATGAACTTCATGCTGAATTCAATATAAATTTTTACGTAGTGTCAATTTTTACGGAAAAAACCTACAACTTAGGAAAGTGTAACAAGCGGATGGGGCCATGAAACATAACTTGACGTGTGGAATTTGATAGAAAAAGTGAATTTATATAGTAACTGTATTCATGTCTGTTTCTACTTTAGATGTATCATTTGGTGGCACGGTACATGTACACATGTATATATGTATATGTCTATATTTGTGTGAGTTTGTATGTATAAGTGTATTTTATGTGTGCATGTATGTTTGTATGTTTATATATATATATATATATATATATATATATATATATATATGTGTATCTATATATTTGTGTGTATGCTTGTATGTGGATGTATCTCTGTGTCTATTGTATGTAGATGTATGTATATACATGTATATTTCTGAACTAATAGAATAGGCTGCCTCGTATAGAATTGTTGTAACAATATAGATTACAAAAAGGTATGGATGTCCGAATGTGGTTTATATATATGTTATATATGTTTGTGTGTGTGGGTATGTATATACATGTGTGTATGTGTGTATGTCTGTTGTGTGTTGGTTTATATATATATATATATATATATATATATATATATATATATATATATATATATATACACCCGTCTTGAGTCGGGTAGCATAATATTGCATATACGAAGAGGTTACCACGCTACGTAAGTAAAGAAAAATACTATTATTTGTCTCTGTATGTCTGTAATGTGTGTGCGTATATATGCGCGGGTGTAGATAAATGTAGACATTTATAAGTGTATTGATACACGCATATAGGTACATGTAGGGTTTAGATAACTTTCGGGTTTTATATTTATTCATATTTTGTTGGTTTATTTGTTTTAATTTAATTTTATTTTTATTCTTATTTATTTATTTTTATTTTTTTTTGTTTTGTTTATTTACCTTAATCTAATTTTTACTTTATTTCTACGTAGTTTCAGAATTATTGTCTAGTTTCAGTAAATAAAACAAAGAGCGTTCAGCATGGATTCGCTTTTGAATATATGTATTAATGTGTGTATGTGTGTGTTGGCGGTGTCTGTCTATGTGTGTAATATAAGTATAATGCATGTATGTGTGAGTGGAGGTAGATTAAAAGGCACCGGTCAGTACTTGGTTGACCATAGCTAAGGTTATTAACTTACAGACTCTAAGACAAGAAAACTAAACTCTCATGTACCCTATGCCATAAAAACAAAAGTTAGGTTGGATGGGGGAAGGGGAAAAGAAAAAAGATGTTTATTATCTTCAAAGACCTCACTCATCCTTTTACCGTTTTTTTTTTACTCCCACCCAGGTTGTATTTTAAATTGATAAACGAATAAGAAAAATGCATTTGGTGGAAATATCACTTTTGACGGTAATTCTTGGCCTAAAGACGTAATCCCCCAACGTGGGTGATTACAGAAACATGTATGCACATATGTAGCCATTAATGTTTGTATAAATAAAATTTATATATATATATATATATATATATATATATATATATATATATATATATATATATATATATAATCAGGGAAATTCAAATGGTTCACGTATATGTTTAATCTTTTATGAAGGACTCTTCAATGCAAGCTGAACATGTTAATTGTGTTTCTTTTGTGTAACTAGAAGGATTTCGATGCCACTGTCGTTCAGTCATATGAATAAACCCTCTATAATGATTGAGGATTACAAAAATGTCAGTGCATTTAAAAGGAAATAATGAGAATACACAATCCCTAATCCATTTGTCGACATATAACAGTATCTTTAATTCCAAGCACCTCTCTTTTGTTATGCTCTTCCAACAAATACATTAAGAAAACCAACGTATTTGAAGTAAACGTAGATTTTTACACCCTATTACTTACGAAAGAACTTACATAGATAGACCGCTTTTATATTGTTTTTTTTTATATTAGATTGAGTTCGCTTAATTGTCTTTTCCGAACATGAGAAGATGTGTTCAGCTGAATTAAACGTGCTATTATAAAGATTTTAAGAATATACAGACCGAAAACACAGCCTGTGTCATATGTTAAGTGAATTTTATATTATATTAAATTGACGGTTTCTAGGAACCATTAAAAAGTGCTATTCTTGTATATATGCTTCGTATAATACATTTTATATAGTATGTATTCTATAGAGATCGTCTCCATGCGTATCTCTATTTTATATTATATTTCAAAGAGAGTAAAAATAATTGTGTACGTGCATAGGTTGTTGAAAAATTCAAGATAAACCCATATTTTTCCAACCGCAAAAACTACAAGAACATACGTAGTAATTATTACATATGCCCAAAATATCTATTTGACATACTAATATATATATATATATAAATATATATATATATATATATATATATATATATATATATATATATAAAATAGATGTGATATGATCGTGCACATGTAGTATATAATAAAGACAAATTTACTGCCACACTTTAGATTGATTTTGTAATACCCACGAACACATCACGCTAGGACCACCCGTGTATATCTTTCTTAATCTAAAGTTACCTAAAATTTAGGACCTATGAGCTATGATAACAATATTCTTACATAATGAACACTTATGTGCGGGCAACTCCATACAGACTCAGAAATATAAAACCAGCAACCTCTACGGGAGCGTATTAATCATTCATCTACCAAATCTCGCCTTATTACTTATGCCTGTTTGTATATACTACTTTTATTTTATTTAATAACTATATATGTGTATATCAATATATATCTGTGTGTTATGTGCGTATAAATGTATGTGTTTATATATATGTATATATATGTTTATATGCATTAATATATACATACATATAAACACATGCATATATATGTGTTTATATACATGTATATATATATATATATATATATATATATATATATATATATATATATATATGTAGTTCATGATATCTGTATTTATGCAATTATTAAATCCACGTCTATGTATTATATGATTTACCCTGTTCGGGTCGGGCCGAATGCTATATATATATATATATATATATATATATATATATATATATATATATATATATATATATATATATATATATATATATATATCGAACAATGCTTGTGTAGATGGGATAACTTATAGAATATTGCTGCCAGTAATATTTTGTAAACCTACAATCCTACGTTTACATAACCACTGATTGTCAAATAAAAAACTATTCCGAAGTATATATATATATATATATATATATATATATGTGTGTGTGTGTGTGTGTGTATATATATATATATATATATATATATATATATATACATATTAAAATTACAATTAAATTTACCAAAATGATCTAAGCTTGTAAAATTAAAGTATATTATAAATTTGACAGGATTAATATTTATGAAATCATCTCAGTCAGATTTGAAAGCTCGTAAAACCAAATAGGAGATAGCGCTTATAATACGAGCAAACAGTAATTAAAACATGTTAAAAACCCTTTGAAATGAGTTAAGAACGTATTTAATCTGTAAATGAAACACGAGATAAGTTCATAGTCCTTAATCCGGGGAGTTTCGAAGTAATTCTTTCCTCCTCATTAGAGGGCAAGAATTAGCAAAATGCGTGATCGGATTTTGCATGCAAAAGTATTTGATGAAACACCGAGTAAGTCAAAGATCTTACTTGAAAAAAAAAAAGGGAAGCAGAGGGAATATGGTGAAGAAAACGGTGATTACATATGAATGTGTATTCTGATGGAAGATAAATAATCCAGTGACGGTAAAATCGAACTATATAACTTCAAGAAAGTTTATTGAATTTCGATTTACAGAAGAAAACTCCAAAAATCCCGTAATTGGAAGAAGATGATCAGTAATAATCTAAAGGTAATAATGGAAAAATACACAAAAATGTGCACAATGAAAAATTAAAAGCATTCCAGTAATATTAATAAATGAAAAATAAGATATGCTTTTCATTCTGCTGCCGGGATATAAATATAAATAAGAAAGATCAATGAAGAAAAAGAGGAGAAAAATGGTGATAGAGATAAATATAAATAGAGAAAGAAAAGAAAAAATGATCCAAACAAGTAATGTTAAAGGCGCGAAAAAGTATATAGGGCAGGAAATTGAAGTGCATCATCTGAAGAACAGCTACTACACTTCGATCTTGACCGGAAGGCCGTGAAAAGTAGGCAACAATGTTCTTTCTCTCCTTATCTTTCTTTTCTTTTTCAATTCTTTCACCTCTATGCTTGGTGAGGAAAGAAATTATTTCACGGAAACAACTTGACTGTCACTGAGCGAGCTGAGGGGGGTGAAATATGAGAGATTGGATATGTAACGATACTTAGCTTTTTTGTGGGAATTTATCCCTTGACGCGCGCATTTCGATGACCTAATAATGTCCTCAGTTTTTTTATCACTTTTCTTTCTTCGTCATCTTCGATATGCGGTTTGTCCTGAAAAAGTTATCGGGTAGAATGGCTCTCGTTAAATTATGTTGACCAAGGTGATGCCACGTTGGGGTAAATGCCCCTGTTTGGTCTCAGGGCCGTCCGCCAAGTTGAGTTGAGCAGCGCAATTGTTGGTTACAATGCGTCGTAAACGCGAGTGCATATTCCTGCTTTTTGGGGAGCAGAAAATATTGTCGTCGTTTCCCAACGGCTGTCAACACGAAACTAAACTTTTTCGCGCGTTTTCTTTCCATGCTTGACGTTACGATCACCTGATGTCGGTTTTCATGGTTACCTTTTTTTTTACACAGTGATCACCCTTATCAAGGCCCGGAACAGTTTCGTAAGTATGGGATCAAGTTATGGTTGAAGCTTTTTTAAACACTATAATTGGGATGCAATCATGGCCAGTTGCTTTACTGGAATCTAGGTTCTTTATTAGCTTAGCGAACTCATGCACGTATATACATTTTTTTTGCGTGGGTGTTTGACAGCCGCTTATAGTTGATCAGTTATTGAAAGACGCTTGTGTTGTTCGATTGTTTGCTGTTCAACTTAGGAAGGGGAGGTCTGCTGCTTGACTTGGAAGGAGGGAAGGGGGAAGGAGAGGTATGTCTTGCTAATATCGATATATCCATTATGATACAAGGAGAGTTATATATGTTTCTCCTTACAATATATATATATATATATATATATATATATATATATATATATATATGATTAGATATATGTGTGTATGTGTGTGAGTGTAATGCTCGCTCTCTTAAGTTGCGAAGTTGGGAAGTTTATATAAATTAACATTAGCATATGAAGCAATGCCGTTTCTGTAAACAAATTGTCCTGAGGTATTTGGACAATATCAAATTATTCTTAATTAACTGCCCTCATATTAGCAGCAATATAGCGCAACAGTATGACGCTCGAATTTTCGGGTAGGCGAACGAGCGAGGTTCGATCCTGACTTTGGGGAGTTGCTTGTCTAGCCGCACTGATTAGCTGTGAAACATGGAAAAAAGGGCACAGTATTTGTGCAGATTACTCTCTGTATATATATGTATATATATATATATATATATATATATATATATATATATATATATATATATATATATATATACATATATACTCTAAGACAATCTGTATAGAAAAATGCTCATATCTTTTGTTATATAAAACTGAGCTACATGACATTTTTAGGCTCTTTGTAATCCACAACAATAATATAACTTTTCTTGCGATTTGCTAAACAAAACAAAACATTAATCTTAAACCAATAAACTATGCCAACATTTGCCTATACTTGTGTGTATATATATATATATATAATATATATATATACATATATATATATATATATATATATATATATATATATATATATATATATATATAGCGCGCTTGCTTTAGTTTTGCTGCTTTTGTTTCCTCCCCAAGCACTAATATATATATATATATATATATATATATATATATATATATATATATATATATATATATATATATATATATATATGTGTGTGTGTGTGTGTGTGTATATATATATGTATATATATGTATATACATATGTATATATAATGTATTTATGCATATATATATATATATACGTGTAATATATATATGTTAATATATATGAACGGTATTTATGTATATATATAATTATATATATATATACATATATATATATATATATATATATATATATATATATATATATTTAAGTAAACAATACAAATTCATACACAAAAATTCAAACTCATATTTAATTCAATGCGCATGACGATAATATCTCTATTGAAACCGCACGTTATTAATGCTGAGACAGACACTCAATCCTTCTATGCCATATTTACTTCGAAAATTTACTAAGAAATACCAAATTTATTTCTATATAGATGACATTTTAGATTCTGTAACTATTTTTTATTTGATTTTCCATGAACTGCATCATTTACCGGATTCAATCAAATCATGCCTTATGTCAAGGCATGATATTTCATATATTATTGCCGAGTATTATTAAATTAAATGCTTATTGTTTTCTGTTTTCTTTGTAAATAAACAGAGAGCATTATAAGTCGTATTAATAGCATGGCAATATTTCTTGTGCTGTATTTTTTTTCTGTATCGTTTTACTATCAGATGAATGTGTACATACAAATATGTTTTAAGTATGTTTATATATAAGGACACAATACTAAACTTTTAGTTAGAAGTTTATTGTTATTCTCTCAAAAATATTTGTTTCTTACTGATTCACTTTAGTCTTTTCGAAGTGTTTTTTAAAATTATCATTATCGGTTAATATAATGTCTTGTTAATAATTTTTTACCAGAGGTTTATTATAGTGTATTCTATAAATATATTTTTCACTTCTTGTATGTTAATATATATATATATATATACATATATATATATATATATATATATATATAGTAAGTTATAAAATATATATATAGCGATTTAGTTACACCGAATATTCTGCGTTTAATCAACTCTAGTACTCTTCAGGCTTATGCGCGAATTCTGTGGCTGTTTATCGTTGTTATATGCACGTCGTCTATTGATATTTCAATTTCCTTAATAACATATCCTTCAAAAACTAATACACAGACGTGCACCAAAATAGCCGATTCATTTATCGGCAATGGGGCATGTAACGAAGACATTTGTTTACAATATCTTCATATACAATTGACTTATTTTATTTTGTTCACAATATTTTTGTAACAGTTTAGAACATACTCCTTGCGCTGAATCTAAAGATAAGTTAAGACGTAGTTATAAGGCTTCCAAAAACAAGCATATACACTAAATGTCGGAATAACCCATGACACCAATTCATAAAATAAATATTAAGTCTAATCGATTAACACGAATTTCGATTTACCATTATGTCTAATTGAGTTCTCATGATTTCTAATTTCTTGCTGAAGTTTTCAATGTTTTGTCCAACGGAGTTTATTTCTCTACTTGTCAGCTCATCAATGAAACTAAATGTGTAGTTTTTTAGATGAATACAGGCATTTTTAATATATGTAAATTAGTTCACTCTGCTAATTAATTTTAAATTCATATTAATGCCTCTAAAGCTAATATATGCCTCAACGTCAGTATATTTTTTAATACTTTAGTTTATTGGTTTGTTATATTTAGTTTATATATTTCGGCTAAAAAAGTGTATAAAATATTGAGGGGTTATCTTTTTTAAAAAATATGTCAGTTTAGTTTTGTATTGTGTACACTTTTTTGTGCTATTATTGTTTGAACTGTAGATAATATGTGACGATTTTTTCTGAAATCCATTAACTGGATACGCTGTTAAGATTCATGGAATTTCAATGGAATAAATTCTTACGGCATGCATCATTTCACTTATATAAAAAAGAATTGCTCTAAAGTTTCATTATTCTGACAACATATTCTATTCAAATTTTAAGAACTATGAAATAGTTCGATTTATTGGAATGAGAATAATTGTTAGGAGACTGCGAATTAATATTTTTTTCCGATACTTATAAAAGATAATCATAGTTTTCTCAGTTTTCAAGAAGAGATGGGTTATTTTTGTTGCTGGCTAAAATTTTTTCAGAGGTTAGCCAAAGGAGGTTCACACACAGTTATACATTTCCAACATAAGATAGTAATTATTCTTTGTATTTTTAAATAAACATTTATATGTAACTATATATTGAAGAGCATGTTCTGGTTAAACAATTTCAAGTGACAAAAGAAATTTGACGACGAAGAATGTTATATGATATGGTTAATTACTATTGATAGCGGCATACCTATTTGAACTGGTTTCTGGCGATTCATATTGTGGGTGATTACAAATTAAACACGGTGAACAGGGGGAACATAATGGTTTTATTTTATTTTTCATTGTATCCTGAATTCCTTAAGCCATTATTATTTGATTAACGGTGTTTTGTCGGTAGAAAGAGTAGTTTGGATTTTATAATTGAGTTAGGGTGGTGAGAAGATTTTTGGACGTATAAAAGCGTACGGTAGGGTTTATTATATAGGCTATACATCTAATAATTTTAATATTAAGTGTAATGTCTAGAAAATGTCACGTGTTTTGTTTGGTTCGATAATTCTAGAAAGGCCAGACAAGTTCCAAAATGTATGTAATCTTTTACTTGTTTTATTATACTGTATTGGTATGGCTGTTCTAGGGGATAGAGCATCGAGCCTATCAATGCCACTGGGGATATATTTAAAATGGTATTTGAGTTCTTCCAGTAAGATTAGTCATATAAACACCGTAACCAAAAGGAGCTATTATGATGTCATAATTATTTGGTTTCATCGAGCTTTTATATCTAATAGAGTTACTTTATAAATATAAACTCTTTAGTATTTATAATATCCCCTGTGATTTGGAGTATCTTTGTAAACTTAATTGTAGTTTTTATTATATATATACATATATATATATATATATATATATATATATATATATATATATATATACATACAGCCTGACCCAAAAAACGGGCCCCGACTCTAATTAGCCCCATTTTTTAGTGTTTAGTCCCAATAAAATTAAACTTTGGTCATAACTAGTTCATTATATTCAAAACATCACACCAAAACACTAGGTATTTTGCCATTTGTCTCATTTGCCTGTACAATGTTCAGAAAAATCATTGAATGGCCACTGTTTTTTTGGGGGGGGTCACTCTGTATACATATATATATATATATATATATATATATATATATATATATATATATACATATGTATATATATGTGGGTGTGTATGTGTGTGTTTGTGTGTGTGTGTTCGTGTTTGTGTATGTGTGTGTATAGAGAATTTTTTTTCCTGAAATTTCTACGTTGGAATTATCAGCTATTATTTAGAAAATACATGCGGAATGGGGAGTGTTTTTCTTATTCTTTGCAAAGTACAGGATAATTAGAAAACACCACCCATTCTTACACGTTAAAATATATAACGTAAAACTAGAATTTAATTTAATAATGTGTCTTGAAGATTTAATCCTCCACATACACACAAAGGAAAAGACTACTTGGACAACACATGGAAAAGCCAGGACGGCTTTTTACTTTGTGTTTTATATTGAGGATAAATGCCCTAAATATTGACCGTCATCAAAATTTACTTAAGCTACTTTTAAGGAAAATGCTTGCAGTATATCGAGAAAAGCATCGGTAAAAAGTAGTTACCAACAATGATGTAGATTACGCTAAATGTTACAATACTGTAAGAACTGTAACTGATAAAACCTCCATTTTCAACTAATATGGTTTTTCTTATACCCTTTGTTTCGTATTCTTTGGAAGTTATACTGATTTAGGCATGAAAAATAGGGGTGCACTAATGTGTTCCCCTTAAATGTATTTTTTTTGTTAGAATCTGCTAGTACCATCAGATTATCCCCTTCAACCAGCACTAATATTCAGTAACAAACAGTGTTGATACTCATAGAACTTTCTTTCCACAAGCTGGCACATGGAAACAAAGCTTTACATGGGAAGCAACATTATGTGATCAGGGCCCCCTAGTGTCTGCAAATTTAAAGGGACTGATGTTGCTACCATAACAATAGTATATATTATCCGTGGTTTTTGTGTCTTTTCATTTCATGGATGCAATGTTTCCGCATATATTTCGCAAAATATACTAAAATATAAAGCTTGATATACGTACCACGTATATTTGTCAATACCATTTTTTCCGAAATTGTATACTCGGTGTTCGTATAACTTATTGGCAACTGCTAAAAATCTAGTGTTTGCTTAGCGTTCTAAGAGGATCTACTCATTGAGTCGGACGCATTTGATAAGTTTACGTATTATCAGAAACGTTTATGGGAATATTTGATTTAGCTACAAATATTCCTGCATAATTATTTGCATTTCGTAAAAAAAGGTTTTAGATTAGAGTGTTTATGATAAGTATAGAAGGCATTTTCTGGCATAAATGATGGCCTCTTAGTAAAATGTCGACGTAAGGCGTTAAAGAAATCTAGATTATTCATGAATGTAAAACAGAATTACGCATTCTTCCTGGGTCCAGTGAAATCGAAAATTTTGTGACGTTTATATGCATATATTGAATTAAAGAAACCATTAACTCTGCATGTTATTGTATGAGACACCATTGCAAGGTAAGCATATATAATATATATTTGCCATAGTGTGGTTCTGTGACAAATTATAACTTACTTTATTACTGTAATGATGTTATTGCAGACACTTTCGCATCTTAGTGGGGGCACAATATACAATTGAATCAAATTACATGCATATTACAACTAGCAATAATGTTACAGCTAGCATTGATAGTGGACATTCGATTCATTTATTTTCCATGAATCCCGTACAAGAAAAAATAAGACGATACTTGACCATGAGTCTGGCGTCAGTAAAACACATAAGTTGCGAAACAAGTAAAATATTATAGGCAATGACGTTTTGTAAATTACGATCTGATATAAATATAAAAAATATGAATGTAAATAAGAAAAAATGATATGCTATCCAAAAAAGTCTATAAATGAACTAGGTAGAAGGATTGCGTTTTGTTTCATTAACGCATCCTCACGGAAACAACTTTCGTTCTCTCGCTGGCCATGACATACTTTCTATTGCTTTGTATCAAATCACGTGTTCTAATAGGCTCTAATTATAGTATATAAATCTTTAACAAAAAGCTTATAAAGTAGTATTTGTACGCGATAGTCTGTCTCAGAATAAAATGTGATGGTTACCAAATTAATTAACTTGCCTTTCATAGTTACACAGACACATCTACGTTCATAGTATAGAGCTTTTCACAATCGCATTCGCTACCGCGTTTCAGGAACGCCTCCTTAATAAAAAAGCGAAAGTTTCCAATTAAGATTTCTTTCTAACCCGCAGTCTCTTATAATTTTGTACAGAAACCAAACCCCACTAGGGAATTCTAATCATTCTGTGATACGTGTTCAAATGACATTAAACAATTAACTTCAAGTTTAAGTTTCATTTTCAGTCTGCATGTCGGTCCCTCACTTAAGATTTTCTATTTTGGCCACACAATAAATTTTCTTAAGATCAATCCCAATTAATATATTTAAATATGCATTTTAATTCCTACTTTACTTTATTAACATCCTTTACTAGATTTTAAATACAATAAAAATGTTGTTTTATGCTTATACTTACGAGTGCATATGTTTTATGACACTTATGTTCCCTTTTTTATATTTCTTACAATTTTTCCGGTTGCATATTTATTATTGTATATGCTACTTTTATGTTATCTTCACGTTTCCCTATCGTATACACTTTTGTATATGTTTAACTTGTTTCTTAAATTTATTTATTATTTTATGATTTATTATTTTCTCATTCATAATTATTGTCTTTAAGTTTAATATACTTTTTAAAATTTAATTAATTTCATGAATGCTATCAATGTTATTATTATCATCATTGTTATTATTATTCTTATTATTATTCTTATTATTGTTAATAGTATTATTGTCAATATTATTTTAATACTTATTATTATTGTTATTGCATTGTTATTAGTATCATCGGGGCTGTGATCAGTCTTCTTCTTAATATTATTGTAGCTTTTGGGGTTATTATTGTTCTTCTTCTTCGTCTTCGTCTTCTTCTTCTTATTATTATTATTATTATTATTTGTGTTTTTGTTATTATTGTTTGGGTTATAATAATAATAATAATTATTATTATTATTTTGTATTATTACTTATTATTATTATTATTATTATTATTATTATTATTAATGTTATTATTATTATTATTATTATTATATCGGCATTGATTGGTTAATATTACTAGCAGCAATATTATTATTGCTATTTTTTTATTGTTAATATTATTTTTATTCATACTACCTTTTATAGTATCGCGTGCATTTTTATGATTATTACATTTTTGCAAATTGTATTCATTTATTTTATAGATATTATTATTAATATAATTAGTATTCTATTTTTCGTACTTTTATAAAATGATTTACGTTGTTAATAGAGATGGATAAAAGTAAATCTAAATCGAATTTCCCATCTGAGTTGTATTCATATCTATATAATTAAACATGTAGTTTTAAAAATGTATACTGCATTATATATGCATGGAAAGTGTCTCTTTACACTTGTATAATAATTTATTTGAGCTTTAATAATTAGTTAACTGTTTCTATGTTGCACGTCTTTTATAATCTTGCATGCCAGATTTCTTATCGGTCTTTTTTTCGGCATTGAATATATTAAAAAATCCGTCGCACGGAATTATAATTCAAATCACGACCACCGAGAAAAAAGGTTTGTGTACTAAAAAAAATGACGTCAACCACAATAAGAAAATCTGTCAATCTATCAGACTAATGATAATCGACGAGAGCTTTTTTTTTTAAAAACAACATTAGAACATTAAAATAGAAAAAAAATAATTCGATTAATACTGCACCTGAACTTTATCACTATATATATATATATATATATATATATACATATATATATATAAAATCGAAAATGTATGTAGGTATGTGTATATGGGTGTATGTTTGTGTGTCAGCTAAAACTTTCGACAGACAGAAAAAAAACATTCTCAAATTTTGTCTCCTATGAAAGCCCTATCCTCCCCCCGAAAAATATCGAAAAACTGGCCAAAAACGTTATTTTTTTCACCCTGAATCAAAATTTTTCTGGAGGGGGTCAGCAAAAACCGTCTTCTCATGGCGAGATCAGTTCTACGCATGCGTCAGACGACGTCATGACCTGATTTAGTTTAAATATTTGAAGAACTGACATAGTTTCCTATACGTCGTGTTAGCTCAGTTTGTAAGAGCGTTGGAGCATTATATAAACGTTCTGGGTTCGAATCCTTCTATGATATTTTTTCTTTTAAATTTTAATATTGGGGCAGTGTTATTTAAGCCATTTTCACGTAACGTTCGTTTTTCTTTTTTTTTTTTTACTTCGCTTATTCTTAGGTTTCCATAAACACTGCCACATCCGACCGACCACACACACACAAAACACCCGGGTACCCGCCTATTTTTTAAATTTTTATATCGAAACAGGCTTATTTAAGGAATTTTCACGCGTTTTTGGTTTTGTTTTAGATTTAACATTCGTTTTTGCTTTCTTATTTGTGTTCTTTTTTCGATTTTAACATTAAACATCGTTCGTATGCATTACGTAAGATTTGTTTGTGTTTTTTTCCATGTTTTGATTACCGCGGGTACACCCCGCTTAAGTTTTAACGTTCGTTTTTCTGTTTTCTTTTTTTACTTCGCTTATTCTTAGGTTTTCATTAACACCCCACCCCTCCTGACCACAATCACGTCCAAACACCCGGGAATCGCCGGGTAACCCCCGCTAGTTCAATAGAAAATATAAAGATTATATGTGCGAATATTGTAGTCGTGTAATAACTATTACTTTTAATACATAAATCATATTAAACATTTTGGTTTTGTGTTCTTTTATACCCACTTTTTGTCCCATGCTTTTATACAAAATGTGTAGAGCATTTAAATCACTAACATGTTTAGAAATCATATCCTCCGTTATACTTTTTCATTTTGATATCAGTGCAGAATACGTGAGCACGAAAACGAAATTTACATAATTAAATATATAATCACAAATAAATAACCCCGCCATATCTTGAAACTTCGTTAAAACTAAAAACGTATAGTAATCATGTATGATATTAAATCAGATTGGTGTTTAGTTTGGGATGGAAGAGTATTATTATTATTATTATTATTATTATTATTATTATTATTATTATTATTATTCCCCTAACTAGTAGTTGTAACACAAGTCATGATCAGTGGTCGATTACTTGAACTCACCAGTGTTGTTCCTTTGAGACTGTGACAAACAATTCTCCCCAGATTTCCATTATTCTTCACCTCTTGAATACTCGTGCAAATGATCGCACGTTATCGAAACAGCCGTACGCAATTGATTTCTGGTTTGCATAGTCCACTAATGTTTCCGTAGGTAAGAATGCCCCTCAATATACCAGATTTCCCTGCATACTGTCAATCGAGATTTGTATTATACTCATTCGCCTCGTTCCTTCCATCCTCCTTACGCTTCACAAGTTTGTGTGGTGCCAGTGTATGCCATCTACACAAGTATATTATTATTATTATTGCTATAATAATAATAATAATAATAATAATAATAATAATAATAATAATAATAATAATAATAATAATAATGGTGCTTGTTCAGTATACACATCGTACTATATTTTAGATATTGTTTGCAAGTCAAATACTTATGTTATGTTTTTTTTCATTACATACTTGGTGAAAATGCAGAATAGTGTGAAAGACTCCAACGTTATTAACGTCATTTTAAATAATAACGAAGTTATTACAACATGGTGCATTACCAAAATAATAACAAAAGCAATATTTATGAGATACAACACGAGAAATACGTTTACTAAAATTTTATGTACTCTTAATTTTTAGTACACAAAAACTTTAAGTTAAACTGATTAGTAAATGAATTTTTAAGATTGGTTTCTGTGTCTCAAGAGAGTATATTTTCTATTTCATTTTCTATTTCTGTCATGTAAATCATTTACAGTAAAAGTGTTATAAACAAAAAAATATAATCTGTAACAGTTTTTAAAATATTTCTAAAATAAGAAAGTGCGGCTGGTGCTAAAATACTGAATTCATCCGTCGTTTTAGTTAAAATAAAACACCAACACAAAATGAACTATTAAAAAATACTTCTAACGTTTAGTAGTTGAATAAAAATGCTGTACATATTATTTGAACACCGGGCTGGAAAATATTATGATATAAAATTATTTTATTTTGCAGTTTATAAATAAATAACCTTCAAAAACAAGTTACATTACTGTCATATCTGTTTAGATTAAAAGCATATCTCCGATTTTGCAATTATACTAATTACAAATACATAATTACTCAATTTTATATTGGTCCCTCTCTTTCGGAGAAGAAAATAAACGAACATTTAAACTAACCTCGAAAAATGTCCAACGCCAAACTCTAAGGCAACAGAAAGTATTTTTTATGCCTACTAGCATAATCACGAGGTTAGGCACCCTTTACCTACTCCTCGCTTTAGCAATGACGTTACGCTGACATGTACGCTTGCTTCTCTTCTATATGTTGGTAACTGTGATACACCTCCTTTTTAACGTTGTTGTTTAATGATTTCTCAGTACCCGTCTAGTGAATGTTATTAGCTTCCTAATCTTCTTTTCTATATTTTCTTTTTTCATTTTTCTTTCTTTTTTCTCCTGCCCTCCTTCGGTCCTGGATATGTCCTTAAACTATATCCGATGGTAAGGCCCCCAGCTTGAAGGCATTAGGGAGTGTGGATCCACCCTTTTATTGCCATTGATCCCAGGTCCACTCGGACCCGGAGTGGCAGCACCTGTTAGGATCCAAACTATGGTTTAAATAGAATACGAATTAAAAAACAAATACACTATATTAAAAAATCGTTCTTCAAAATCACCAGATTCGGCATTAAATAACCTGAAAAGGGTTGATATGCCGTAAAACAAAACAACCAACCAAACATCCTGCCCTCCTTTGTATGTTTGCGGTATATTTGTTACATGACCTCTTCCTGTTGCTTCTTCTAATTTCCTTATATTTTATAAATTCAATTATTTCTTGCTTCTTTATTTAAAATTGGTTTCTTCTGTAGTTTTAAATCCCTTGACGAGGATACTTGAAGTAAACCATTACGATCCATCTTAAACATAAGCATTCTAGTGCCGCGAGATTGCTAATGTGTTCCTATGAATGGCATATGTAATGCTTTACTTTTAATGAGTTCTTCTAATAACATGAAAAATGAATTAGTTATCACATTTAATACCACCTACATAATATATGAAGTAATATCTACCTATCTATCCATCTATATATATATATATATATATATATATATATATATATATATATATATATATCTTAAGAGCCCACAGCAACTGATTGCCCTTTTCAAATTTAATGTACTGTTAATAATATGAATAATTATGAATGATGACCTCTGGGTACTATCACTTGAGTTAATTTTAAACGTGTTTGTAAATTATTGAGATATGAGGGAAATATGTTTTAGTTATTTTAGTCATTATATTTTTACGCAGATTATTAAAATATTCGAAGTACAAGTTTGGTGACTATTTCGGAATGTAAAGCGCTGTACGTGTTCCCGCTTATCTCGGCATTGTTTGCAGACGTCCCGAACCTCCAGTTGAAACTGGTATTCAACAACGTCGGTATTCATAGTCTGTCAAGAGTGGAGAAAGCGTCCATACCTGATAGAAAATGAATATATATATATATACACACACACACATACACACACACACCCACACACACACACACATATATATATATATATATATATATATATATATATATATATATATATATATATACACACAAATATACATATATGTTGGATTTCTAGTCTGTGATGTGAAATAGCCAATTTATAGTTTGAATCTCATTACCTTATTTATAGGGCAGGCACCTTGGACTTTACCGCGCAATTTGGAACTAAACCTTTATATCATTTTTTTCAATTTCCCCTGGTGTGTGACTTCTATTTAATCAATTTTTGATTATAATTTCCCATGTCTAACTGACTTTAGCAAAAAGGGTGACTACCATTCTCTGAAGAGATGGTAGGCATCGAAACCTTATAGGATAAGGAGATAGAATTTCTAAAATATTCTTTGACTTACTAATAAATAAAAAAATCATAATTCGAATAAATATTTTTTAAATGTCATTGAATCACCATATATATATATATATATATATATATATATATATATATATATATATATGTATATATATATGCATATATATACGTATATATACATATATATGTGTATATATACGCACATACATATATATCTACCTCTCCCTCTCTCTCTCCCTCCCACTCTCTGTATATATGTATATATATATATATATATATATATATGTGTGTGTGTGTGTGTGTGTATGCGTGTGTGTGTGTGTGTGTGTAATTTACGCAAAATATGTGGGGTGGTCGCTGTTCATCATAAATTTTGCATTTTGTATTTTTGGTACGTGCTTATTTTTTAATTGGTTTGCAAACGTTAGCTTTCCGGTACGAAAGGTTTTTGCGCATATTGTGGTTCATTTGAGTTGTTTTTTTTGGTATCAGGTGTTGTTATCAGTACTAAAATATGTGCACATTTATTTTGGTTCTTATAATAAGCTGTGCTGGTAATCTAATATCAAGAAACGCATATTATATTCAGATCTATCGCTGCAAATCCGTGCTTACATTTTATTATCCACTTCTTTACTATGTGATAATGCTCAACTGGGGCGTTAAAAATCAACAAGAGGCAACCTTACCCATTGGTCATACTTTATAATTAATGTATTTGTTGTTTTGAATTTTTATTTATTTTATTTTATGAGTTGTACTATCTAAATGAAAAAAAGAACGAATTATTTTTTTATACGGATGTTTCTTTCGGGGCGTTATATATATATGTATTTTCTTTCATTTTAAAAAACTATATTTGATTTACTGGCATTGTTGTTTCTGTGTGCGAGTTTTCTTCTCTGCTTTCTATAACGATTTAGCATAAGAAACTACAACATAGAGAAATTGCCATGATAAAAATGTCGGCTGTATATAAGTTATAAAGTTGCGTATACTATAAAAAACATACCGCTGTTTCTTAGAAAATATTGTACGACCGATCTATATTGAAATGTATTCGATTACAAATGTAAAAATAAAATTATGAATGCCGTTTTAAAAGCGAAGAGCGATTTTAGTACTCATATAATAAGTGTTGATGCCTCAATTTTTATTATTAGATGTACAATAAACAGTAGTTTTTATTTTCATATTTTCCTATGAGCTTGTTCAGAATTTGCAAAAAATGGCAAAAACATGTTTTATGTATCAAACTAATAAAATCAATTGGTGTGCGTCTTTTAATAAATGTGCTTTAAGATATGAACATATAAATGCTATCATAAACTGATCTCTTTTTTATTATATTAAGTGTGTATTCTGTTAATGTATGAAATAAAATAAGTTCTTTTTTATAGAGATGAGCTCATTATAGTTACTGCAATGCTCCATACCATTTATTTTAAAGTTTGTAATACACTGTTAAAAGTGCTAAGATAAACATCAGAGCGATAACGTGGCACATTAGGAACATCGATATGCTGGCTTATCTAAGCGATATTGATGTAACAAATGCGCAATGTTTACTCCCTAGTTTTGTGGTGTGTACTATATTCCATGCAAAAGTAGACTAGAACCTATTAACATCTTTCTGATCTAGTTTGTTGAAGAAATAACATTACCCTGATTTACTTAAACATAGAGTGACGATATAATGATGCAGATATGGTTATAATTAATTGATAATTATGTCATTCCTATGAATGTGTTCTTCATAAACATAAAATCTAAAACGAAAATAAAACATCAGAAAACTATTGTTTCTATCATATCTGGCTAAATTAATAACCTATAAGCTTATATCAGTTCTAGCAAAAAATTCCAGGTTAACTTGTAATTTTAATTGAACAAAGAACAGAGGATGGAATATGTGCGTTTACAAAGGGGTTTATGAAAACTCCATATCTTGCAATATTATTGTTCGGATTGACATAGTTACATGTGAAAATCTTCTTAAACGAATATTAGTTTAATATATATATATATATATATACATATATATATATGTATATATATATATATATATTAATGTGTTTACCAATCTTCATATATTACATATATGAAAGCATTATAAATAAAACATGTAAAAATAAAAGAATATGTAAGGTCGATGTTTACATTAAAATGCACAAATGCGTCTATAGAAAGACATTTTACGCATTAATTAACCTAAATAGCAACATGTAATTAGCTTTTTGATCAGTGAGAAACGTTATCAAATTTCTTTAGAATTTTTTTGTGTTTTAGAGCTACATAAATTCTTTTAAAATACAAGACTTTCAATTAATACACCAATGAGGCCTAGTTGACTCGAGTCTACGACTCCTCATTCTGTGCAATAATCTCTGAGGTGCAATTTCCTTCTATCACACGCGAAAATTAATCCAAAAAATGATATATTGAAGAACATAATCTGGCTAGCAATTAATTTTATTCATTGATGTATTGTAATCTTTTCACTGACGCTTATTACAATACGAAATTTACCAAAAATTAACTCTTTAGAACAACTTTCAATAATTTACGAGCAACATCCACTAACTGGGGTTGCCAGGTGAAAGGTAAAGTGATGTTATTCTTGTATGGTTGCTGTTATTGCTACTGCTGCTTCCCACCCCCAACACCTCGTCAAGTGTGTAACGGCTTTCCGAATAGACACTCCTAACTCCTCATGATTATACCGGCTATCGGATTTAAAGACTCGGTGGATAGAGGTAATGTTGTAAGGATATTCAGTAACATCAAACCGTAAAAAATAAATAAAAACCATCTGTGATTGGAACAAGAAGATAAATGGAACAAGTATGCAACCCGGGTCGAAAGGGGTGACAATAAAAATTAAAATAAGACTTAATTAATTTAACAATTAAAGTTGTGCTAATAGTGTCTGCTTACTTACCGGTTCCAGCGACTAAAAATAGCTCGTCTCAATTTTTATTAAGAAGAATAATGTATTAAGGAAGGAAAAGTTAGAATCCTATCCACAAATCGCGGTATTTATCATTTATAACGTCTGTCATTTATTACTGCAACAATTGGTTTACATTATGTAGCGTATCACCGCAAGAATAATAACACTAAAATTTAAAATACCAACACATCTCAAAACAAACAAAACAAAAAAAAAAACAAGCAAAGAACAATCAAGTTTTTTTTCGTTTCGTTTGGATAATCAAAAAAGGAAAATAAACTGTCAGGATCAGATAATAAAAAAAAGAGAAAAATTGAACAAACAGTTTAAGTAATGCGTATTTATCGCAATCACACATGAAAAAAATAAACACGAAGATAAATAACAGGGGAAATTATGACACGAACGACAAAATCACACAAACAAATTGTGTAAATGTTCAAACAAATCAATTCGTTGGATGGACCGAACGTAAAACCCATAGGTTCAAACGCGAATTCGGTATCCATTGTTCCACGTAGCCGTCATCGAAATAAGTCATCATTTGTGTAATTCTCTTTTAACAAATAACACTAGCCGCGCATGAGTGATTGTTGAAAGGAACGATTCTTTGCGACCCCCTCTTACCTCGTTGTGTTTTAAAAAAGGAAAACAATTAAACACGTTATAATACATCTAGAAAAAAAACCCATCGAAAATGAAAACTCTTTCAGTAAGTGATTCGCGAACGTTCATGCAATTCCCTAACCCACCACTACATTCCCAATTTAACACTTTTAACGTTAGATGTGTAACCTAATCCCTTATTGAGGAGCGTTAGAACAACGCTGAGGTAGCTTTTGTATTCCCGGTTACGCCAGATTACTGAAGGATTTAAGATAGAGAAGATTAATATACATATTTTATTGCATGTCAAAATAGATATTGTTTGAAAACTAGAGAAATATATTTGTACGGCAAACATTTGACGACAGGAAATTCCACTTAGAAGTTTTCTGGCCTTAAATGAATCCAGGTTGGGATGACAGAGTTGACATTTGTCCTTGAAAATGGTGAGAGAATTTCAGGTGTTGGAATGGTGCCTACCCAAGGGCCTGGGGCTTAGGATTTCGTTGAGATTTCGTGTCGAAATCTTATTGGCTGGGGAGAATTACTACCCAATCCACACAGTTTACTATATATATACGACTGTCGGGCGAAAATTAGCCAGAGTTTCAGATCAGATTAAGTGGAGAGTTTCAGATCAGAGTAGAGTTCAGTCGCAGAGTAGAGCAGAGACGTGCCCCCTCTCCACCTCATCCATCTGTCGGTCGCTGTCTGTGAAGAAAGTTGAGACTTTGAAAAGAACTTACAAAATCTGAATGAGAATTGTAAAATCATTTTGTACATAATTTAAGAGAATTAAGCTTTTGTAGATATACTACAATCGTTTGTCTTTCTTCCAGCCTGCCGCTTCGATATTTGCTTCCAGCATACCAGATTTTATGTAACAGCCTCAGAGGAGTCTAGACGACACGTGCCGAGAATCCAGAATAATAAGAGCCGTTAACCACCTCCTCGAAGGAGGTGTTACAGATGCAATATCCATGAATATTGACTTTCATCTACAGGGCTTAGTTTTTAGTTATCATCAAATTGCACACATTCTTTGTGGCCATAACCGAGAAATGGCTTGCCGAAATAATTGTCTTGGTGATGGTCACAAGTAACTTGTTTAATTTAATAGAACTTTATTATTGTAAACATACACCGCCGGCAAAAATCATGAAAAATGTTTACTCTCTAATGGAGGTTACATAAACCTGATTAACATTAAAAATATTTAATCTCTAAGGTAGGTTACATAAACTTTATTTACGTCTAAATTGTGTAAAAAAGAGTAGGTTGTGGGATCAATGTATTATAAAAGAGGTATAGCTTATATATTTTGTGGAGATATGTGTTCTTTATTTCATAATTTTGTTTTGTTTATTGTATGAGAATTAATTGCATTTTTCTAACATTTTATTAAAAATGATAAGGATAAAATGTAGTCGAGGAGTAATATATATATATATATATATATATATATATATATAAATATGTATATATATATATATATATATATATATATATATATATATATATATATACTACTCGGACCTGTGGAGATACCGCATGAGCACATGAACTATGTAATATATTGCTGGTGTGCATTCTGTAGACATTTAGCACGTATGGAATCGCCATTTTATTTCAGCCCTTTTGTTATAACTGTATAAACATAACAACTTGGATATATTGTCTGGGCTGATTATTTAGTTACAAACACATTAATAAAATAACTCACATTTACATGTTTTCCAAAATTCTTGGATATGTTCCAAATTTCGACAAACACTTTTGATAATTTTAACCCATATAACTATCCATAATTACTGAATTAGAAATTAATTCATGGATTAAAATTTCTAACGCTCGTATGTGTCATTAATTACTTTTCTCCACGGTACATATCTGCGCGACCGAAATATAACTTTCAGAGATTAAATTCAATAATTGTAAACATAACAATGCAATTCGAATTCCTTTTGATTGGCTGTACAATATAAGCAGGTTTTGTCCACGGTGGTTTTAAACTCTTACGAGATGCATCTGTTTTCTTAATATTACACCAATTTTCTGCGGTCGTCTACTTTAATCCTCGATTTCACATTGACGTAAGCTAATTCATCGTTTTCTGAAAGACTATTACATTATAAACGAATACACACTGAGTTTTTTATGATTTACAAAAAGCTGGAGTAGCTTCTAATTGTAAACATATTTTCTATATTCAGTGATTTTAGCAGGTGTGGCTCTCATATTTAATTGATATTTAGTTTTAAAAAAGACCGATGCATAATCATAATGTGCTGGTAACTGATAACTTCATCTCGTCTGCTACGCCCATAAATTTTCTTTTACTATTCGCCTAAACGGGTTTATTGGATTTCTGGTGATTTGCAGGAAAAATATCGAGTGCTGTGACGTGTGTTGTAAGAATAATGTGTGCAGCACTATTGTGATTCATCCAACGAGATATGTGGCACAGCAACACTGTACTATTTCTCATCACTCTATTATTTACATCATAAATGCCTTGCTTGCTTAGAATCTGAATGTAACACTGTAAACACAAAGGTTGCTTAGAGTGTTCTCATTTATTTTAGAAGATACAATAATATCTAAATATATACATGTCTCTAAAATTACTTGACTAATTCCTAGATAGTATTCCCATCATTACAACTGCTAGTGCATTAAAAAACATAGTGTATTTTCATAAATTATATATATATATACATATATATGAGTATATATATATATATATATATATATATATATATATATATATATTACGTGGGCCTCATCTCTAATGAAGGCCAAGTGGCCACTCTAGGATAATGGGTAAAGAGCGCACAGTAGAAATTGGACAATATAGTAATCGACATTAATAGAAATTCGGTAAATTTGGTAACTTATATCGAACGGCTCATCAAAAATTTGTTTACGTAAGACTTGAAGACTACCATATTGTAGTCAGCTGGAAAGCAGGAAAATGGAAGACAATTCCATAGCCGTGCAGTTCTAAGAAAGAAGCTTTGCTCATGGCATCTACGTTTAGGTTTTGTTACAGTTAAAGAGTAAGGGAAATAGTGATAGTCTTTTTTGTTAGACAGGTATTCCTTGTGAAAGTTTAGGAAGAGGGGATCCACAGATTGAAGTTAAGTTGACCACTCACAATGAAAATAAAGATAAGGCAGAGACAAACTCGCTACATCTCTTCGGTGAGAAAGAAGTTGCAGGGGAGAAAAATGGGCATCCCCTATGAGGCTACGAATTCTATTTTGAACTCTCTCAATGCAGGATAAGTCATTTCTAGCAGCTCCTACCCAAATGTGGCAACAACACTCCATCTTCTGACGGACTTGGTGTTTTTATAGATAGGGAATAGCATCAGCAATGAGATATCTACTGGACCGATAGAAGGACCCCACCATTTTCCCAGCAGCCTTGTCAACGGATTTAATGTATGTGTTCCATTTATTATTTGGAGCAACTGTAAAGCCAAGAAGCTTGTCAAAATATAATGTCTTCCCAAGACGAGACCAATTCATTTCAATTGATACAATTTGGAGATCAAAGCGTTAATTATATAGAGATAAAAGCTTGTTTACACACACACACACACACACACACACACACACACACACACACACACACACATACCTATATATACATAGGCATATATATACATACATATGTTTGAATATGCATGCATGCGTATATTTATATGCATACAACCCCCCCCCATATATATATATATATATATATATATATATATATATATATATATATATATATATATATATATATATATATATATATATATATAAGGTTATGGGCTTGTCTTATGACGCATTCACAATGATTTTTAAAACGATAACTTTTAAAAAGCGAGTTTTTTTTTTTTAATAGAATAATTAATATAATTATACGTATATTGTTTAGAATAATATACATTAGTAGTATATATTTTTTAAATTCAATTTTCACCCCAAACAAGGCACAGTGCCACTTTGAAGCAGGGGCTACTATTAGGGAATTAATTAGCGGGGTCATTATGAGGGGATAAGAGTAGAAAGATGTGTGTTAACATTACACTTGAACTTCTGCATATCATTGCAGTTGGGAAAGCAGAATCCCGGAAGGGAGTTCCAAAGACCCGCAGTTCTGGGGAATAAACTATTGGAGTAAAAGGTTTTCTTGCACCTAGGGATCTCCACTGTAAAGAGATGAGACTTAGTAGCTTGTCGGGTTTGTCGGGGGTAGTTACTTCGGGAGGTACAAGTGTTTGCAGTTCGTCAGAGCATTCACCATTATTTGTAGAACAGGCAGAGGGATTCAAAATCTCGTCGATGGGACAGAGGTTGAAGCCTAGATGACAGTTCAGGACCTATCAGGTTGGCGACTCTTTTTTGGACCCTGTCCAGGAGCGAGAGACAAGCAGCAGATGCGCCAGCCCAGATGTGACAACAGTACTCCATACATGGGCGAATGGTTGCCTTATAGAGGTATAGGATATTGTCAGGCATAAGTAGTTTTCTAGCACGGTAGAGGGAGCCAACCTTCCTTGCAGCAGCCTTGGCAATGCTCTCAATGTATATATTCCAGTTCATATTCCCTGTAAACGTTAGGCCGAGGAGTTTAAAAAAAGTACTTTCAGGCAATGTGTTCTTGGACATTGCTATTGGTGATAGAGAAGGTTTCTTGTAGTTATTGAAGGAAACAAGCTTAATCTAAGCAGCATTGAATGTGACCAACCATTTTTGTCCCCATTTCACTACGGATTGGAGGTCGTCCTCTTGTGTTTCTGCCATTTCCTTGGATATGTGTTCATTTGTTTTCCCCTCATATCTGTTATAGAGAGTGGTGTCATCGGCAAATATACCCATCTCCGAAACAATATTATCAGGGAAGTCGTTTATGAATATCAGGAATAATAGAGGTCCAAGGATAGACCCCTGAGGTATTCCCGCATTTATGTCATATTGTTTGGATGTATGTCCGTCGAGGACAGCTTTGATTTTTCTATTACTTAAGAAGGATTTAATTACATTATGAATTCTTCCAGTGATTCCATATGATCTAATTTTCCTTAGAAGACCATCGTGCCATACCCTGTCAAAAGCCTTAGATATATCAAGGGCAACCGCTCTACCCTCCACTGTTTTATCCAATGAACGGTATATACGTTCAGAAACTACAGTTAAGATATCTGCTGTTGAACGGGCTTGCCTGAATAAATATGTTTGGATTATGTGTAGGTTAGAATAATTTTACGTGCCGGATAATTATATTTTAAATGTAAAAGTATATACAAAATATAGATTTTTACGTAGGCAAGTCATTACCATCCGAAATAAATTCATGTACGAACCGGCTGCATTTTTTCTTATAATGGTGAGCAAAAGTTGATAGACGAACATTTGGCTATGTTTATCTCTTATATTGATGTTTCCTGTAAAACATTTGTACATAAATATACGCTTTACAAACCCATTTTTTTTTAAATAGTTGAGGTTTACTAATTTTTTTTAGTTGAACATATCATAACATAAATTCTAATTTACGTTAAGATGTTGCCGCTTTTTAATATTATAAAAAATTATATCATCTGCTCTAAAATAGATTGGGATCTATTTTATTGACGATTGTCTGATCAAAATTGATCTGTAAAGTATTGTTTAAATAATTCATTGACGGAAAATGTATAAAGCGGTAGACTCAAGGCGTATTGCATTTCTTACAGAATACTGCGCTATTTAATAATAACGTATGACTTTAAAAGTTGGCTATAAATAAAGTATATAAACATTCTTATAATTAATACCTATTTTCGCACATCTTATTTGCGCTGTCCCTATGTGATCTTGCGAGTGGCCCACGTTACTTTCTAAGATTATATTAAGAAGAAACGTTAATAAAAAGGATGTGTTAATTACTCATATCCAACGACTTGTCACACAGTTATCTGGGACAGATTATCATAGCAAAATTCTTAAGTAATATCGACATATCATTAATATATAATTTGGCTAAACCTGTTCATTGTATAATTATTTAAACAAATGTTTTGTTAATACTTACATAAATCTAAAGCCAACTGCTATTTTCTTTTAAACGCTTTATAATATTTAAAACACCAAAGAGTTTTTTTGTTTATATTGTTTTGATTGTTTTTCACTATTGTTCTTCTTCTCCTTGTGTTTTTTCACAATGTATCGTCTGATGGAACATCTGACCAGGTTAAGTGTTTCCGCTCTATGTTTTTTATGAATGGTGAAAAAATATTCGTATTGTCTTTCCCCAAGGAAAAAATACATTAGAAATTGCAAACACAAATAGCGTTCAGTTTATTTCCTTTCTATAAAATTATCCTTCGGTTTTTTGGAATTGTAGTTGGTATATTAATATAAAAATTCGTTTGACTGAAATTGTATAAATAGGATTATAATAACAAAACCAACATATTTACAAATAAGAACTATTATTCTCATTGTTGAAATTTACCATCTTCTTTATTTGTCGTTTATTTCCGTATAAACAAAGCAAAAGTAGTTTTCTAATACTAATGCGATGCAACTTGGCGCCATACTGACTAATATAAAAAAAGACAGTTATTTTAAAGAATCAACGACAAACAAAAAAACCCACTTCTATTATTCTTCTGATTCTTGATGTGTAGTCATATGCATTTTTTTGAAATTATCCGCAATCTAATCGCTTGTTAATAAGTTTATTCCTGAGAATTACGTCCGGCAATTTGCTTTTAATTATGTATTTGATTTAATCATTAATTATTTTAGATTTTGTTTTTTACTCAAACGCACATGCATATATTGTATATATTAATTATTTTACCTTTGCATTTCACAAATTATCGCAAAATATCTTACACCTAATATCGATTATCTCTTCTCCATCACCGCAATTTTACACATGCATCGTAATTATATATTTATTTGTTCTGGATGTAAAAGTATCTGCTGACTGTATTATCGATTTATTTGACCTAATGATATTTTTAAATAAGCATTTATGCTTTGCCCTTTTTGATCTTTTTCTGATAAATAAATATGTTGTAGTTTCTTTAATTTCTTTATAGATTTAATTGCTTTTATTAAAGATATACACGCTGTTTTCAATAAGAATGTAAATATGTATGTTCGTAGCAAAAGTTATAATCATTAACGTTTCCTAATTTTGTGATGAGGATTTTTTGTTTGTATTATTATTCATCGGAATACTGTTCATATTTGAGTGTGATTTTCACAAAGTTTCAGTCGATATAACCTCTGACTTTCTTAAGTTGAACCTGCCCGAACTTGTGACTTTTTGCGTCGAACTCGGAACTTTGGTGGAATTTCGACTGGGAGTAGAGTGCTTTTCTTCCGTCAGCAATGCCTGGGTAGATGTACTAAGTAATTTGCAAATGTACTTTTCTGTCGCCCACAATAAGGATTGAACGTTCAGCCTTCAGGAGAATATCACTTTTAAAATTGATTTTTCCCATTACTCTAACTACTGAGCCACGGGTCCTTCGGACAATTCTATTATAAATTTTATGAGCCTTAGACCTGTTTTATTTCTAGTTGTAAATATCACTATTTATTACTATTTTTTATACGTATTAATGCATATCTATCTCTATACTTATTGCTTGTATATATTAATGTTTTTACTTATTACTTATATATATATATATATATATATATATATATATATATTACCTATAATTACTGGTTCCTATATTCTATTGAATTTTATATTATGTATATTAGCAGTTAGTTAATCACCACATATGTTCTGCTTCTTGCAGTCTTCTTACTATACACCGTTCCTCTCTGACTATAAGTTTTGCTTCATCCTCTAATGATAGATTGCTTTCCTTTTCTTTCCAGATATGGTCTACTATAACATACTTTTCATTTTCTTCACGAACTACAACGGACGACACGTTTCCCCACTGTATAGTTTTTAACATTTACATGGGAATTCATATACACAGTTCTTAGTCATGATGTTTTCTGTTGGACTCTCACAAGTTGTTCCGGAGAGATCAATCATTCCTGAATACTGTCCTGGGATCATGTTAGTTACATATTAGTTTATGTATTTCATTCAAGCCCATCCTATATGGTATACAAACTGTGGAGAGTTTCTGCGCTGTGTCCTTTTCTGTTTGGTCCATATTTACAGGAGGTTATTTCATGATCTTTGAATAGGCGTAAAAGGGAGGTTTTCTCGGAAACTGTCCATACCCTCTTGATATGCACTGACGTTACGACATATTAATTTTGCTCGATGTTGCAGGCAGCGGACGATTCCTTTCTTTGTGTTATAGTAATGGTGGGATTTGTAGTTTAGATACTGTCCAGTGGAAATTTGCTTTCAGTACACAGATAACATAAATCCCGTACCTGTTCCAGCAATCAGCACATCTAGGAAGGACACTTTATTGTAATTTCCTTTTTCAATAGTGCACCGTATAGGTAGACGGAGTGAGTTCACATGATCTAGCAACGTTTGACCATCGTCCGGATAGTGGCAGAGTGTGAGTGTGCCATCTACATATCACAACCACACTGTCGGTTTTAGTGATGAGGATCTTAATGACATTTCCATAATGTATTCCATGTACGCATGTACCAGTACTGGGGGCAATAGTGATCCCACCACCAGACCTTCCTCTTGCAGATATATATCAGGTCCCATTACAAAGTATGTAGATTCTACACAGAGGACAACATCTCCGTTATGTTGTCAATTGGAATGCAAGTGTCTTATTTAAGTGAATAATAATTATAAAGATAGATATAAATCTCTCTCTCTCTCTCTCTCTCTATATATATATATATATATATATATATATATATATATATATAATTTTATTATATACTATATAATACAAATTATTAATAACCGTATATCTATCTGATACACCTGTAATAAAAACGCTTATTTTTCAGCATTATTCAACCACACAGAACCCCATACAGACACACACGCATACACACATACCCACACATATATATGCATAAATTTATCTATCTATCTATCTATCTATATATATATATATATATATATATATATATATATATATATATATATACATACATTGCAACCAAACTATTTTATCAGTGTCTTTTGAGACGTAACATCATTTTCTAATTGTGGTCAAGATATCTTGTCAATAAAATATAATAAACTGTGAGAAGTATGCCATCTAATCTAATCTAATCTAATATGTATTATACCAATTACCAAACTATAACAATTTCAGACGTCGTAGGTTTACGGTAAAAATTGGTAAAAACAAGGATATGATTAGACATTAAATGCCATCTGTCATGCCAATATCGATTGAGGGCCGTTCTACTCAGGAAAGTTTGGATTTAATTTGCCGTTTCCACAACACGTCTTATACCTTTGCATCCGTAGGTGAAAAAAAGTAGAAAAATGTAATGAGGCACAGAGAAGACAACTGAAAGATCATGGCATATCGGTTGTAAAAAGGAAAATGGAAATATTTCCTTCAGTTGGATTTTATGATAGTCGCACGTCATTTCTTTAATAATGTCTCAAAATAATCGGAAAAGTAACAGAGGCACAAAAAGCCCATCAATGGATCAACAATACAAGGTTCGACTATAAACTATAAATGTGCATAATACTGGAGTTCAGGTTGGTATTTTAGACGGAAGAAATAGCAGATAGTGTTGCTAGTTCGGATGTTTGGGCAAATGGTTGGGTTGCTGAAAAACTTAATGCTCGATTGCGATTCAGATGAAAGTAAAGGTAGGGGGAAATTATACTTTGGCAAAGATCGTGAAAAGAGAATGTCGACTTATGACACGCGCTGAACGAGGCTCACACTAAAAGGAGTATAAAAGTCCTGGACAAAATCTGAAGATATTCGAAGGTTTACCAGTCACCTGCGACGTAAAATCTCAATGAAAACTGGATGTCCTTCATTAAGAATTTGTTATAATATGAAATATTGAAATTAGTGAAATTACTAAATATATATATATATATATATATATATATATATATATATATATCATATAAAAAATACCTGCATTTGTTTAGTTTTACAAATAAAATTTTTCATTTGAATACAACATATATATATATATATATATATATATATATATATATATATATATATATATATATATATGATCATTAATAGAAGAGAGGGAATTTATTTTTACAAAATAGAAACATGTAGCACTATGCTACTGTTGCATTACTACGTACTGTTAGAAGTTTACGGAAGGATAAGCATAAAACTAAGTATAAAGTATAACCCAAAATGGGGCAAACATTTGAGGATTAATGTGAACATAATAATTATACGGTCTTATACAGCCTACTGCGTGCAGTTTACGGACCACACAGATAACCTTTCACTCCTTTGCGCTCGAGGGACGGTGGGGATCTTCGAGACCCTACTGACATTCTCCATAAACGGAGAGAGCATTTCGATTATCTCCTGGTCATCGAAATGCACTCTCCGTTTATGCAGAATGTCGGTAGGAAGAGGCCTTCTTACGTTGATTAGGAGTTTGTTAGGTCGATTCCTTGCAATTCGGTCAAGGATATCTTGGCAGAGGTTCCTTCTCTCCGGGAGGTATAAGCAGTTGTCTGTCAGCTGAACAATCGTCTGCATGCAGAGATCTTAAAATGTGCTGGACCTAAGATGATGCAACGCTTAGCGGACTTGTGTAAGACTGCTTGGCGGAAGGAGGGTGTTCCGCAGAATTGGCGGGATGCAGAGATGATGGTGCTATACAAGTGGAAGGGTACCAGAGATGAATGTGGAAACTATCGTGGTATCTCTTTATAGTCAGTACTTGGTAATGTACTCTGTAGGATCATGCTATACAGAATGCTGGAGCACATTACTGGCCAGGTTTTGTATGAGTCGCAATGTGGTTTTAGACGATGTTGAGTGGCAGAGGATATAAATTTTACAGCCAGGCAAGTACGAGAGATGTGAATAGAACAGCAAAAGCGTATGTAGCAGGGGTCATGGATTGATAAAGCCAAGAGAGATGCTTTGTAGGAGATTCTAAAAAAAAGCTTGGCTGTTCTGATATGTTTCTAACCATTTAAATCCTTCCCACGATGATATGAAGGCTGTGATAAACGTTGAGGGAAAGCTGGCGAATCCTATCTCAGTATAAAATGGTCTGGAGCAGGGAGACTGCCAGCACCCACATTCTTTGCGTTATATTTAACCAGGGTCTGATGACATTTGGCAATTGCTCTGATGGTGTCTATAGTTACCGAACTAATGGGGGGTGTTCAACATTAGGCGCTTCAATGCAAATACGAATGTACTCACCATAACGATCCGTGACTTTTCAATGCCGATGTCTGTGATCTGGTGGCTCATACGGTGACTAATATGCAGTATGTTATTGACGACTTTGCAGTTGCTGTAGCGAATTGAGCCTGCCTATCAATCTAAAATATAATCTTAATGTATAAGCCAGCGCCAGGCATGTCATTCTATGAACCATCAGTTTCTTTCTGTGGGTCAACGATAGCGATTGCCAGTAAATTTTAATATGTGGGTAAAGTACTAAGTATGTCCGGAACCCTGGGTGTTGAGGTATCGTTACGTATCAGCAGGACAAGTAATGCCTTTGGAAAGTTTGGAAGGCGTTTGTAGACCTGTCAGGGGATCTCGCTGCCAACAAAAAATAAGGTTTATGTCGCATGCGTTCTCTCTGCTTCACTATGCATTAGACACGTCTCGAGCATGTCCACCAGAGGTGCATACGGCGGATCTTGGGATAGTTGGGACATGTATGTCAGCGATGTGCTTGAACGGATCCAATGTCTAAGGCTTACATTATTAAACACAGACTGAGGTGGAGTGGGCATGTGATTAGGATGGTAGAGAATGGCCTCCCCAAAAAAATCCTTTATGGCAGGCTCGCCCATGGAAGACGCCTGTCTCAAAAGACTAAAATGAGATTGCATGATTGTTTGAGGTTCACTTTAAAAAATGTGAGATAGATAAAATAACCTGGGGAGTGTTTTGCTTTGGATCAGGGAGAGTGGAGAAGGACCTTGCAGAAAGCTGTGGCCAAGTTTGATGCAGATAGACCCCAGTATGACCAGCTGAAGCGTAATATCCGGAAAAAGGAGAATAAAAGGACAGTGGATGGGTGGGGGCGCCTGATCGGTCTGAAGTGTGAGGTGTGCGCAAGATTATGTTTGAGCAGAGCTGGGTCGAAAATCCACCAGACAACTCATCAGCGCAGTGTGCCACAATGCAGTCTCGTGTTCCCAGATCTAACTGCGGGCGGACGTAAAAAACAGCAGGTTGTTTGAAGCGGCATTTGATAATACATAGGAGTGACCACGAAAAACGTGCTGTTAGTTGCGCACATGTCCGCACAATGTGTGCCAACGAATGCCTGGGTTTGGCAGGGCTTAAAATCTACCTTCGTGCGGCCCAATACTGGTGTGTTTTCGTGTTTCTGTATATTTTTGTGCTATATCAAGTAATGGCAATGTGCGAAAACGAATTTGCTGCCATCACACACACACACACACACACACACATATATATATATATATATATATATATAGTTTTATTTGGCAAAACTTACTAGAAGTAAATATTGTTTGGTTATGAAAGCTTTGTGTAGTTATTTATTTCAAAGCTACATTGCCTTCATTATCAGAAGAGAACGAATTTACTTTACAAAATAGCGAAATGTGGTACTATGCTTATAGGGCATGACTACGTTATGTTAGAAGTTTACAACAGGATTATCATAAAACAAAGTAGGAAATATAAACAAAATAGGACGGATATTTTAAGATAAATATGAGCATATAAATAAATGAATAATTTTACTGACTATAATATTAATAAAAAAAGAAAAACTTTTTTTTTTTAATACAGATATTTTAATATGTGCAATAATGTAAAAAAATAACAGTGGTCAACAAATTTTTATTTTTTTCTTTGGCAGACCATCTAGGAGTGTTTTCTGGGGTTTTGAAGGTCGCTGATTACGAATATTACATTGGTTTTCTAGATTGGCTCTAGTTTAGAAGATACTGATAGCCCCAAATAAGCCTAAACTGCTAAAATTCTCCCTGAAATTCTTCAATATAGAAGCAGTAAATAATAATTGTCTGATATTATTGAATCATTATAATGATTATATATATATTCAAGTATTTCAGGGAGAATTTTTATACAATTATTTATATAAGGAGAATGTTTATATAAGTATATACTGTAATTACTTAATAACATGTTCATAAATATAGTTGCAGTATAAATTAAACAGTAATTAAGAATTTTCTTTTTAATTCCACAGTTGAAAATGAGTTCCGGAGAGAAAATGAGTTCTTCTAGAAGATGTTGCAGATATGAACAGGATGTCTTTTGTTACATCTGTGGACAGTATATGATGGCACAGCAAAAGAGGAATATTACAGACTTTGTCAAGAGGGCGTACAAAGCATACTTCGATATGATACTTGGTGGCCAAGACAAGTTTTGGGCCCCACATATGGTGTGCAAAACCTGTGTAGAACGGTAAGCTGAAGTTGAAGTTTGCTGTACCAATGCTGTGGAGAGAGCCCAACAATCATTTTGATGACTGCTACTTCTGTCTCAATGACATGACGGGGTTTAACAAGCACAAGAAAGCAAATTGGCAGTATCCGAGCCTTAATTCTGTTATCCGTCCTGTTGCGCACTCTGAGGATCTACCTGTGCCTGTTTTCACCAGTTTGCCTGAAATCGATGAAACCGAAGAGATTCCAGCTGATCTTTCAATATCAAGTGATGATAGCTGTAGTGACTATGTAGAACCCTCAAATGGCCCTCAGATTTTCAATCAATCTGAACTTAATGACCTAGTGCGAGACCTTTGTTTGTCACAGGAGCAGTCTGAAGTTCTTGCATCACGACTCCAAGAGAAAAACATTCTTGATTCTGGCACAAAAGTAACATACTATAGGACAAGGGAAGGCAGCTTGCTTCGTTTCTTTTCTAAAGAAGACGACCTGGACTTTTGTAATGACGTTTCTGCACTTCTTAACTGCATGGGGATCTCATCATATGACCAAGCAGATTGGCGTCTCTTCATAGATAGCTCGAAAGCAAGTCTAAAAATTGTACTTTTGCACAATGGACATAAGTTTGCTCCTGTACCAATTGGCCATTCTACCAAGATGAAAGAAGAGTATGATGCTATCAAATTTGTTCTTGGAAAGCTGAATTACAACACTCATAAATGGCTGATTTGTGTGGACTTGAAAATGGTGAATTCTCTGCTTGGTCAGCAAAGTGGGTACACAAAGTATCCCCGCTTTCTTTGTTTGTGGGATAGCAGAGCAAGAATCCAGCACTGGAGAAGGGAGAACTGGCCAAGTCAGGAAAATCTCGAAGTCGGCATAGCCAACGTCATCAATGAGCCTTTGGTACCCAGGGATAGAATCATCTTCCCTCCATTGCACATAAAACTAGGGCTCATGAGGCAGTTTGTTAAGGCGTTGAACAAGGATGGGGATTGCTTCAAGTACATATGCAGGCAATTCCCAGGTCTTTCCATCGAAAAAGCTAAAGGTGCCATCTTCGATGGACCTCAGATTCGAACGCTCATGAGGGATTCTGACTTCACTAATCATATAAACACGGTTGAGTTAAATGCTTGGGTGTCCTTCACAGATGTAGTGACACACTTTTTGGGAAATCACAAAGCTGACAATTACAAGCAATTGGTCCGTAAGATGCTTACTGCATACGGAGAATTAGGGGCAAATATGAGCATTAAAGTTCATTTCTTGTTTACCCACCTCGACAGATTTCCTGTCAATCTTGGTGATTACAGTGAGGAGCAGGGAGAGAGATTCCATCAAGACATCAAAACAATGGAAGATAGGTACCAAGGCAAATGGGATGAGCACATGATGGCAGACTACTGCTGGAACCTTTTGAGAGACTGCCCAAAAGTTGCTCACAAGCGAAAATCGTATAAACTTCAATTTTAGTTTTGTGAATAAAATATTGTTTGTGTGTTCATTGTAACTAAGAATCTAGTGTATAATGTTTTGCATTAATTTATGATATATAACTTATTATGTAAATGTTTTTTTTCACTTGGAGAATTAAAATTCAACAAATTTGTAACAAATTGTTTGTATATCCTCGAAATCTATGAAAAGGATAAATGAAATGATGTTATATCTAACTTAACTTGTTAGATTGAGATTTTACACTGCCTTTGTGGTTTCAGATTATCATAAAAATCAACATCTGACATTTATGCACTATTTAGCCGTCTTTTTGTACGTTTAGCTATGGACGCGAATGGGTGATTTCAGACAAACGACCTCCCTGTAATATCTCAAAAACTAGAGCCAATTTGAAAAAAATAATGTCAGATTCGGATTCAGCGCCCTTAAAATGTATTTTTTGTCTCAAAACAAAATACAATGTTTTTTTCCAATGCCCAAGTTTCTTACACTTAAAAGCTGAAGGGATTTAGTCAGAAAATGTTCTAAGGATTTTAGTACAAATTGCAAATGCTAACTCCTTACACTTTTACATTTACGAAATGAAATTTTCGCTCTAAAACCCGATTAAAAACCTCGGCACATGTCTAATTACACGTTATGTATAATTTCAAAATCTTAAACGAGACATTTACTCATTAGTTTGTTCGAAAGCGCAAATGTCTACCCTTTTAAACTGACCGTTTTCCAGATAAAATTATCAGCTAACACTGATTGAAAAGTTTGCGCTCCGCTGACTATATTCAATGTAAAATTTCAAATGTTTAGACCGGAAGTCGACTTTGTTATTGGATAGAGACGACAGAGGTCATACAAAATATCAACAATTGTAACACCTTTACTGTCATTGTTTTAATCTTGAATCAACTTAAACAGTTTGACATATATCCACCTAACCTACATTAAAAAGTTCAAGCGTTTGAATCAAATTGGCCAAGGAGTTTGGTAGAGCTTTCTTTAGTAAATACATTTGATCTTGACTGCTGGGCACCTACATTTTCTAAATCTTATTACACCTTATGTAAAATCTCGAGTATTTCCTTCGGGAGAAAAATGTACCCAAATACACAACAACATAGACAATTTAACATTATATGTATATATGTTCAAGTCCAACGTGAACAAGTTTCTGATGAGCCGTTCCACTTAAGTTAACAAATTTACCGAACATACATTACTATAGATTACTATATTGTCATTTTGACTACTCTACACTCTTTAACCCTTATCCTTGAGTGGCCTATCGGCCTTGATAAGTGATCATACCTATGTAAATATATATATATATATATATATATATATATATATATATATATGATGCGGAAGTTTAAATAAAACGATTACAAGAGATTCGGAAAGAGAAGATTATAACTTAAGCAAAATAAATGACCACATAATATATATATATATATATATATATATATATATATATACATTATATATATATGTATATATATATATATATATATATATATATATATATATATATATATATTGATTTGTTCATTTATTCTTACGAATTATGGGCCCTGGATATGACCTAAAACAAAAAGCAAAAATCGCCCCATATATAAAACACAAATATCCAAATTACTACATTGTGTTTGCTGGTACTTCATTATAATCCACCGTTAAATGCAATGCATCGCTAATATGAGCCTACATCTAATAATTCATATCGTGTTACAAGCAAATAACATTCATCCAAATCAGCTTCTTAGTAATTTCAGCCATATTAACCTCCATATTATCGTATAAAGATCTCTTAATTTTTAGTCCCTTGAATAATCGTCTCGCTTCGTTATATCTCTGGTGTCAGCTTCCTAATTTCCTTAGAAATCCCTATTAAATCTAGTATCATGTAAATCAACTCCTTTATTTTATACCGACAAATTCTATCGATAATATCAAAGACTACGTTTAATTATTGGACTCATGAAAGGCACCATCAATTTTTTAGATAATTAAAATTTCACCTCCCCCAGCAATGTTAAACACTTGGAAATCTCATTTAAGATAACTCTTCTAATTGCACACTCGTTACTAACACCTTTTTAGCCTATGCAAAATAAAATACATAGTTTAACTTACCCAATATTTTTGTATTGTTGTACCTTTTAAAAACTTTAAACTGCGTAACATTTGTGTTCTCATAAATATGCTCACTTCTTCTTTATCTTTAATTAATATACCTCTGAACCGACTAAATTCTTTGACACTCCTGCGTACAAAATAATTTTCCTGCGAAATCCCCGTATGTTTTTAATCTCACATTCTAAAACTATGGAATTTAAATATTTAATCTCCAATAAACCTTACCTTTCTTAATTATAGGCCCTCAAGATTTCTAAATACTTAAAAGATTGCATTAAACTAAGAAATCATAGCAAAAACAAAATATATATAATATGCAGTATAATAAATACGATCTACTGAACTTTTAAACATGTCAACGCTTCCCAACCGAACATTGCTAGGTGGGTCTGGTGAATTGCATATGACGAATGCTGAAATGAGATCAGCCAGGCATGAATCAAAATTGACCATGAGGACACTTTCTCCGTCATAAAATTCCCAAACTTACCGGCATGAGTTTTGTTGAAGCGACTTCATTATTCCAATTACATAGCGCCGCCCATGCACTTTTCTACTCAGACCTACTTGGTGCAAGACGCAAGTATGCACTCTTCCATACCTTTTTTTTATCTTTTAATCCCGCCTTTCTTTCTAACAGTTGTATCTTTTTCATACAAGTGCGCTTTCCATTCTCTTGTTTTCTTGATATTGTCACGTTACCCTCGAAGAGACATATTAGATTCCCTTTTCATTCGAGTTTCACGATCTTCAGACGCAAACAAGACTTTAAGCCGAAACAATTGTAATTGACTAAGTATAAATCTGCGGTTGTGGGCATTAAAAAATAAACATATGCAGCTCTATCAAAGTCCTGAGCAATTTTGTTGGTGTTTTTACAACTTCTACCCCACGGAGTATATATACATATATATATATATATATATATATATATATATATATATATATATATATATATATATATATATATATATATGTATATATATATATATATATATATATATATATATATATATATATATATATATATATAGTAAGTTATAAAAGATATATTGCCATTAAGCTTCACTGAATATTCCGCGTTTCATCCACTCTATGACTCTTGCGGCTTATGCGCGTATTTTGTGGTTGTCTGTTGTTTTTATATACGCAACTTCTGTTGAGATTTTAGCTGTCTCGTATCCACCGCAACGTTCCTGTCAATCAATAAACATGCACTTATCGGACAAAGGTCTATTTGATCACTGGTTGACCTGTTCCTTTCTGTGTGCTCTATTTAGCCTGGGTATCTAGTTTCTTCACCTGTTTTAAATCTAAATTAGTTTTTTTTATGTTACTTTATACACACACACACACACACACATATATATATATATATATATATATATATATATATATATATATATATATATATATACATATATGCATACATATATGTGGGATTGTTTATGTATATTCATGATTATTTAATTTATCTATTTGTTTATTATCTATTGTTTTTGTTAGTTTAAAACTATTTTGTATCGCTATTCTAAAGTAAACTTTATATTGTGAACACAGTTGTTCGCTATTTCTCTTCTACAGCTTAATAGACGTTGGGGTTCTTCAAAGTACAGGATAGCAATTTTTTATTGAAGGCATAATCTACATGGGTCGTCTAGGTCTCTACACGTGGTAACTTGTCTTATTATTTTTCATTTGACTACCGGCGAATGTCAGCTTTCTTTGATTTTCCATTATTTTTTTGCTAGCGTTGTTTTCATACGGTGTTTTTTTTATTGTTGAAACCCCGTATGAAAAACGCTAAGTAGTTTGCTAGAAACAGCGAAGGTCAACTCTTTTTAACTTTGATTATTTCGTTGCTCAACATTTTCGGCTTAAATCGATTAAAAAGTATGTCCTATCTCATCATACCTGGTATGAAAAAAGTAAATTCTAAGACAACAAATTTATTGAGTAATTTCGTAGAAATCCCAGATATCAATTTTTCTATAACTTTGACACCAATTAAGTACTCTTAACCATTTATTTTTGGTGGTCAAATCAAATGAAAACGTTAGATCTATGTCCAACGAACCTACATTAAAAATCTCATGTGCTTACACCTTAAAATTGGTGGAACAGTTTGATAGAGTTCTCAAGGATCAATCGTTGAACTTTTACCTCTTTGCAGCCAAGTTTTTGGCCGAAAACCGATGAAAAAGATTTCCTTAACCTCAATACTTTTCTTTTTCATATGTTCAGTCGGTGGACCGAAAATTGACAGTTGTTTGATAGGGAAAAGTGCAGACAGATAGACACACAGACACACACCCATTTTCACTTATATATATATATATATATATATATATATATATATATATATATATATATATATATATATATATATATATATATATTACATTAAATCAACCGATATGAGTCCATGTTTCATCACCGTTCGATAATAGTAATAGTAATCCATGGCAGCAAGCATTCTGATTGGATAAATAACATAACTGAGCATTAATTCTACAAAAGAAAATCTCATAATATTAGTCCCGTGAATTTGTATCTGAATATTTCCTACTGAGATATTACACTGACATCTCGGGTTAGCTAAATTTATATACATTTCTAGCACTAATATATATATGCAATTGCTTGTTATTTCTTTTATTTTTCCCCTTCATCCTCACGTTTCGTCAATATTATGTTTAAAACCTTTATTTTTTATAAGGTGTGTTTCACAAAATTTGATTAACGTTAATTACCTAAGTAGCGGTTTTCATTAACGTTTCCTGATAAAATATACCTGAGGTATTTTTTGCTTTTTGCAAAGACAGATACGTGGCATGTTTATTAACAAGTAATGAGCATATTACGTGATATTATGGCAGTTTAGGGGAAAACTCGGTTAATAATTGTTTTAAAAAATCACGTTTTTTATAAAAGATTACTACGTACACTTTCAACCAGAATATTTGATGCTGTATAATGTACAAAGGAGATTTCTGTAAAAAAACAACCTTCATTAAATATCGATTTCCGTCCACATGTTAATTAATACGATAAAAAAACAATTATTGCACTGAGATAGAAAACGTAATAATTTAATATTAAAAAATAATGTTATAGAATGTTATAGGGATAGAAGCGCTCACACACACAGAGGTATATATATATATATATATATATATATATATATATATATATATATATATATATATATATATATATTGCAGAATATCCCACCAAAAGCAATTGTTATCACTGTTTTAACTCCAACATTATAACGGGCAAATGAATGCTAGCAAAAAGTATATGATGAGAGAGAGAGAGAGGGGGGAAGAGAGAGAGAGAGGGCGAGAGAGAATTGGTTGAGAGAAATATGTATATTCAAATGAGAAATGTCACCAACAATTGGTATGTATTTTTTAACATAATTTTATTATTCCGTCTTTGGATTTTTTATTTATAAAATCTAGCATCATTTAATAATGTTTTTCAAACATTGAAATAGTTTTTTTTTACGCATCTCAGACGTTCTGTTAAGCATCCTCTTCAGAAAGTATTCAAAGTGTAAAATATAAAAAAAAAATATTTAAAATTTGTTCAGAATGTATAAAAGCGTTTTCGCATTCCATATTTATGAGATGTTTCCGAGCGTTGAACATCTCTATAAATGAGTCTAAATGTCTTCCCGGGCGTATTGCACCCCTACCGTTGCTTATTGGTATTGCTGTCTTTTGCCTTTCTCCCAGTTTTCTTGTTTATCCTTTTTCTTCTTTATTTATTTTCATTACTTGGGTGGAAATGAGGATCACGTGGGTATTTGGTCAAATGAGGGCATAGGGGAATGTTGGTGCATGTGTGACTGGGTCTGTGTGTGTCTGTGTTCGTGTGTTTCCTTGTACTGGTTTGTAGAATGTGTGCTATATGTCTAATAATTTTGAAACATTATAACTTTGCTTGTCTAAGAATGCGAATGTGATACACGTTGGTTTTTTTATGTGGGGAAAACCAGCCAAAGGTAATTGGTAGCGATATTTTCATTTAATTTTTAATTTTTTTTTTAGTTTCTTTTCTGGTGATATTTGTTTTAATCTTAATCAGTTGGCTAATTCATACTATTATGTTTGTTTAAATAAAAAGGCTCATTTATAAATAGGCGTAGGAGATTTTCTATTTATTGTCTCCTTATGGGGGTGGGGCCAGAATCATGATAGTTTTTTTTAGTGTGGGGAAGATCTCGCCCCCCAGAAGCGAGGAAGCACCTTGAACAACACAAGTCTAAGAATGAGAATTATCTCCGTCATGAAGGATATCTCTTAAACTGACCGATGGTAGGAGGGGTGCATGCAGTGTTGGAACAGATACTACACTGTGGTTTTAACCATTTTTATTATTGTATGTTACGAGGTAAGGTTAGTATTGTTTAATGCGGTATACTTAAGAAAGGGGGGTTCCAGGATCCGGTTGTATGCGTGTGTGTGTTTTAATGCATCGATTCTGACGTATGTGTGGTGTTTACATGTAGATGAACGGGCGTGTTAGTGTGATTTGCATTTCATTTGCTTGTGTGATATTAAGCTCTGTTTTATTCGGGGGTGAATCTTGTAATGACATATTTTCATGTGTAAGTAAATAAAAATAATTGTCTGTCTGGAAGATTGGCATTAATTTGAAGCTATTTTCACTGCATGCATGCTCGTGTTTTGAAACATAGATGTGTCTTTTATCTCCAATTTTAATGTTGCTCTCATATACTGCCATCTATTGCAGAAGTTTTTGGTGGTGACTATGTAAGAGTTGTCATATGCTGTGCATTATTAAATTCGAAAGAGTTACTTTTAAGAATTATATAACTTGGAATAATTTTCGCTGTATACCACTATCAGCCGGTCAGTGAGGTGTGACAGACAGACGTGTTATAGTAAATGTCTTAAAGCGGTCTCATGAAGATATGAAGATGGACCAGTAATTAGAGCCTGTGTAGCAAGAAAAAAATCATACCTGAGATGTTGGATCTGGGTGTGGCTCCTTTCTTTTCTCAAGATGATCTCTTCACCCTGGTGGCATTCTGGTGGGAATCTTCCTCTCTTTGTCCTCAGGGCCGCCTTTCGACTTCAGACATTTATGAAGGCATTCATGGCAGACACAAGAAAAACGACATGCGACACAATTGTAATATACATAAGGTATAACTAACTATTTTATTTTACAAAATATATGTTACAATAGATATTACAATTGATTTTACAATTAAAACTGGACAATATGCTTTTCAAAGCTAACTGCCCTAACTAGTGTTGAGGGAGGGGGTGCCCCCCTCATTTACGGAGAGACAGAATATGCCTCCTCGCATCATGGTGGTCGTGCAGGAAAGAGACAGAAAATAGCTAGGGAATTATGGGAAGGGGGGTTCTTTGTATCTCTACGCTCATGACCAAATTACCTCTGGTCCATGCTGCAGAGTGTGTTAGAAACAGTGGCACAAAGAAATAGTGCCACATCCCTCCCTATGCAATCCGAAATTTATGAGTATTCATAAATTTCAGAAGTCCCTAATTTTCCGTGACTGGTGCGTCAACCGGTCGTCAGCAATCAATGTCTCCATGCTCTACGTTCCATCAGAGCCTCAGTAAAGCAAGTTATTTTTCAACCAGGCTCCTGGTAGACTGGTATACTGCTTCAAATACCAGAGAGGGTAATCATCCTCGCCATCCATCGAGGCAATGACCTCATAATTTCAGTTACTGGATTTACACTTTCTTAAGCAACCAGTATAATATTTTTTAACAAAGACGGATTTTACGTGACGTATATGTATTTCGTTAAGTCGCATTTTACGTGAGTTTATCACGCCGACCTATACGTATTTGACTAAGCCGGATTCTACGTGGGTTTATCACGCCGACCTATATGTATTTGATTAATCGGATTCTACGTGAGTTTATCACGCCGACCTATACGTATGTGACTAAGTCGGATTCTACGTGAGTTGATCACGCCGACCTATATGTATTTGATTACATCGGATTCTACGTGAGTATATCACGCCGACCTATATGTATTTCATTAAGTCGGATTTTACGTGAGTTTATCATGCCGACCTATACGTATTTGACTAAGCCGGATTCTACGTGAGTTTATCACGCCGACCTATATGTATTTGATTAAGTCGGATTTTACGTGAGTTTATCATGCCGACCTATACGTATTTGACTAAGCCGGATTCTACGTGAGTTTATCACGCCGACCTATACGTATTTGATTAAGTCGGATTCTACGTGAGTTTATCATGCCGACCTATACGTATTTGATTAAGTCGGATTTTACGTGAGTTTATCATGCCGACCTATACGTATTTGATTAAGTCGGATTTTACGTGAGTTTATCATGCCGACCTATACGTATTTGATTAAGCCGGATTCTACGTGAGTTTATCACGCCGACCTATATGTATTTGATTAAGTCGGATTTTACGTGAGTTTATCATGCCGACCTATACGTATTTGACTAAGCCGGATTCTACGTGAGTTTATCACGCCGACCTATATGTATTTGATTAAGTCGGATTCTACGTGAGTTTATCATGCCGACCTATACGTATTTGATTAAGCCGGATTCTACGTGAGTTTATCACGCCGACCTATATGTATTTGATTAAGTCGGATTTTACGTGAGTTTATCATGCCGACCTATACGTATTTGACTAAGCCGGATTCTACGTGAGTTTATCACGCCGACCTATACGTATTTGATTAAGCCGGATTCTACGTGAGTTTATCACGCCGACCTATATGTATTTGACTAAGTCGGATTCTACGTGAGTTTATCATGCCGACCTATACGTATTTGACCAAGCCGGATTCCACGTGAGTTTAGCACGCCGACCTATACGTATTTGATTAAGCCGGATTCTACGTGAGTTTGTCACGTCGACCTATACGTATTTGATTAAGTCGGATTCTACGTGAGTGTATCATGCCGACCTATACGTATTTGATTAAGCCGGAGTCTACGTGGGTTTATCACGCCGACCTATATATATTTGATTAAGTCGGATTCTACGTGAGTTTATCACGCCGACCTATATGTATTTGATTAAGTCGGATTGTACGTGAGTTTATCATGCCGACCTATACGCATTTGATTAAGCCGGATTCTAACTGAGTTTATCACGCCGGCATATATGTATTGTACTAAGCCGGATTCTACGTGAGTTTATCACGCCGACCTATATGCATTTCATTAAGTCGGATTCTACGTGTGTTTATCATGCCGACCTATACGTATTTGACTAAGCCGAATTCTACGTGAGTTTATCACGCCGACCTATATGTATTTGATTAAATCGGATTCTACGTGAGTTTATCACACCGACCTATATGTATTTGACTAAGCCGGATTCTACGTGAGTTTATCACGCCGACCTATATGTATTTGATTAAGTCGGATTCTACCTGAGTTTATCACGTCGACCTATACGTATTTGACTAAGCCGGATTCTACGTGAGTTGATCACGGCGACATATACTTTTTTTTTTAAAGTTTGCATAACATTATATCCGTAACTGGATTTACGCTCCCTTCAGCAACCAGTATAATGTATTTTAACCAAGTCGGATTTACGTTACGTAATCACGCCGACCTATATGTTTTTTTTAAGTTAATACTTCAGTTACTGGACTTACGCTCTTTTCATCAACCGGTATAATGTATTTTAAATAAGTCCGGGTTACGTGACCTCATCACGCCGACCTATATGGATTTAGTAAAACCTTGGTCTTCAGAGGTTCTGATCCAATTAAATTCTGTTAGAGCAAGGAGTCTGCCGCCGAGCGACCAATAAAAACTATCCACCACGGACTATTTATTAATTCTATAAAGAATTAATTAAGAAGGGCACTCAGCCTTCATGAGTTAGAATACTCAATTAGGGGGGGATTAAAAAAATAAGTAATTCAGGAACCTGGTATACATTAAATCAATAAAATAGGGTGTTAACATTTTTTCTTAAAGAAAACATTTTCAAAAAATCATTTCAGAGCACCTCGGTAACAATTAGAATTTGTTTACACAATGCAAACGAATTTCAGTTATCACATTCATAATTAACTTTTTCCCAAATTTCAGGGTACATTTAAAAAGTATGTATTTTTTCAAAACTTGATTTACAAAAGATCATTAAAATTTAATTCCAAAATTCAAAAATTATTCCAAGCATTTGGTTCATTAATAAAATTAATCTTCCTAAAAGATCATAGAAAATTCATTTTGAATCAATTTACCCTTCACAATGAGATTCAGAGACATCCCAAAACTTTTTCATTTCGTAATTATTATTTTTAAAATTCAGTGTACATTTAAAGTTATTTAATTGATTCTTTACAATCATTTCTTCTTATAGACCATGATCAAGGTCATTTCGAATTCAGACAATTTTCACGTTAATTAACTATTTTTTTTCAAAGTAATTATTTTATTATTTAAAAGCAACACTTTTCCTAAAGTCACTCACAAGGAGTATTTCGAATTAATAAACTCCCGCCACACCTGGGAGTCACATTAGTTAACTACCAGTTTTGTATAGTTAACAACTCGAAAAAATTAAAGTTTCAATTAAAGAGAGATCTTTCTAGGCTGAGGAAATATTGTTTCTTCTTAAGAATTAAGGCAATTTTACGTATATACTCCTCAGTCAATATTTCAGGGACCCCTATCATACGGTCCAATTTAAAAAAAAAAACCTTGATTAAAGAATTCGCTCGTATAATTCTTCCTTTAAAATCATCTAGAATTCAGGAAATTTCTTTCGTTAGTCAAAAAATATTTCCTTAGAAATTATAAATAATTCAGAGAATATTCGAAATGCGTAATTTAAAAAAAACTATGAATATTTCAGAGAACTCTTAAAACCTTCACGTAATCATGTAACAGTTGGCTTTTGCAAACACTCGAAGATTTCAAAAAAGTACTTCAAGTTCTATTTGAATAATTGTTTTCATTTTTATTTTTACTAAAAACCAATTGAAGACATCATTTAATGTAATTTAACGAAGCATAAATAATTTTGTTCTTTAAACTTGGTAGAAAAATTAAAAAACTCCAAGTTAATTCGTTATTATATGCCCTCCTTTAATCAGCCATAGAGGTTTAGCTATACAATTATTAAAACGCAAGAGTGGAGATAGATAATGAGGGGGAAAAGAAGGGAATAGAGACAGAGCGATGCCATTACACACCCCACCACCCTCATAACATCATTACGTAATAACAAACAAATATTCGACAATTTTAAAAGTCACTCTCTCGTCCTCACAGACTCTAACAGGTAAGGGAATGAGCGAGAGGTCCATAGGTATACCTGGACCCATCCTCGTTCTAAATAAGTTAATTTGATTGATTACATTATTTCCAGGAAGGCAGCTTTGCGGGACTTCTGTAGTGTGCGTGTTATGCGTGGAGCTGAATCCGGCCCAGATCAGTTTCTGGTACACGGAAAGTTGAAAATCTGTATAAGAAGGAAGTGTAGGTTGGGTGGTGTTGCGATTCCCAGGCGGGTTAATGTTTCATGGCTCGATGATCAAAGTGTACGTGAAAAGCTTATGTAGTTGATTTTGATTATTTTGCTGGGGCATGGCCGAATTTTAAAAAAAAACAATCTATGAAATAAGCGTAGATGTTCTTGTCTCCCGCAAATCCAAACATCAGTATTCGTTTGATGATAATGATTCTGAAATTACTCAACTCTTAATTGCTAAAATGAGTTGCACCATAAAATGTTGCCTGTCTTTCATTGAGGTCGAGAGTCCCTCCAATAGTCACTTAAAGCAAACAAGGGTATTCTCCAAAAGCGACTCCGACAAATGAAGAATACGTGGTGGGCTAAACTTGCCAACCAAATCCAGATGGTTATTGATTGTAAAGACCTCAGACGCATGTAGCACTTGCTTCAAAAAGCTTTTGTTCCTCAAACACTATCTATATCTCCCCTACTCTCAAGTGATGGGATTGCCCTTATAAAGGATCCTAAAAACGATTCTTCTTTTGTTGGGCCGAGCATTATAATGATCTCTTTAACCACCCCTATAATGTTGATGAGGATGACATCAATGAACTTTTAACAGGGCAGGAACTTATCCATGAAATGTCTGTGTTTCCATCTGAGAATGAAATTAGAGATAGAATCAAGAAAGTGAACGTTGGGAGGGATCGAGAGTTTGATAGTATTCCTGTGGAAGTCCTCTTACATGAGGGTGATAAACTTCTTCATGAAATTCTTCATGTTATGACTGATGCCTGGAAGGGTGTTCCCGTCCATCAGGATAAAGTTGATGCAATTCTTATATCACTGTACAAGCGAAATGGGCACAGGACCGACTGTGAAAGTTATCGTGGGATAAGTTTGTTGGAAGCAGTTTACAAAGTATTTTCCAGAGTTCTACTCAATAGATTGTTAAAGCATATTTGCCCATCCGTCATTCCAGAAAGCACAAGTGGCTTTCGTCCTGGCAGAGGAACCACGAACATGATCTTCTCTGCTCGGTAGTTGCAGGAGCGATGTACTGAACACCATGTTCTGCTTTATCAGGTTTTGTGTATTTGATTAAGTCTTTTGATACGGTGAACAGAAGTGTCCTATGGATAATTCTGGGGAAGTTGTGATGGTCACCTCAGTTTCTACGATTACTCAGGGAGCTACACACCGGAATCCTATCGGAACCAATTCGGTTGACAATGGTGTGAAGTAAGGTTGTATCCCATCACCTCCACTTTTTCAATGTATTTTGCAACTATGCTATCGTATGCTTTTATGGAATGTTCTCTAGGTGTTTATCTGCGTTTCAGAACCACAGGTAGGGTTTTTGATCTTCGTCGTTTTCATGCTTCTACAAGGGCATTTCAGCACCTTGTTCGTGAATTGCTTCATGCCGATGACGCCGATTTTGTGGTCCATAATGCGAGAGATATGCAGGGTATCATGGATCTGTTTCTGGGCGTATGCCCGTCTTTTGGACTTACTATTAATCTTTAGAAGACTAAGGTCATGTTCACACTTCCGTCCGGTAGTTTGTATGTGAAACCAAATATTTTTGTCAACAACCAGAGACTTCCCGTGGTTGACACATTTGTGTCACTTGGGTAGTACTCTCGCCAGAGATAGAACCCTGGATGCTGAGGTCAACTATAGGATACAGCGTGGCACTAAGGCTTTTGGTGGCTTAGAGAATGTGTGTGGTCTGATAGGTGTATAACTATTCATACAAAGATCAGTGTCTATCAATCTTGTATTTTACCATCCCTGCTTTACGCTTCTGAGGTATGGGCAACTTATAGTAGACACAAATAAGTCAGGGAGAGAGTGCACCAGAAATCTCTGAGACACATTCTGAGCTACAGGTGGAGCACTTGTATAACTGGTATTGATGTTCCCATGCGAGATGACGTACCTAGTACCTAGATTATACGCAACCAGGTGAGGTAGACTTGACATCTGGCAAGGATTGACAACGATAGATTGCCAAAGCGTCTGTTCTATCGTGAAATTACACAAGGAAAGCGTCCACAACATAAACCGAGGAAACGCTTTAAAGAAAAATTCAAAGATAATTTTAAAGCTCTTGGTATTGACTTATTCAGTGTGGAAAGTGATTCCAATGATCGTAAAAAGTGGCGCTTATTGGTCTACAATGGCTGTGATATTTTTGAGAAGAAAAATATGAGCATGCAAAAATGAAGCGTGATATCCGGACGAAAAATCTGTCAATATATCAGGTCTGTCGGAGAATTTCATTCAGAGCCACACCTGTGATTTATGCGATAAAATGACTTATCCCGAGCTGGCCTAGCAAGTCACAAGCGTTCACATGGATATCAATCTTTCTTTGATGGGGAAAACACTGCAGGGCACAGATGTTCTGTAAATCGAGTTTAGGCCTGAAGCGTCATATGAACGCCCACAGTAGAGCAGCACCAGTTGGCATCCCTCAATCTCACCTTAAGTATGACCTTTGCAACAGACTCCGTAAGAGCAGGGCTAGTCTTAAAAACCACCGTAGTTCACTCAGAAAATAGGAATTGGTGCATCTTGATCACATCTCAACATGTATATATGTATGGGTGTGTAATTGTATTTGTGTATATATAATATATCAAAAATATTTCAAAAATACATGAAAATGAATGAGTAATCACCAATAAAGCCAAGGAAAGATAGTCTTTTTCTTTCAAGAAGTGACAATCACAGTTATATGTATTTTTTATTATATGTTCACACAAACAAGGCATATTGCCACTTTGTTGTAGGGGACTACTATCAGGGGAACGGACATCAGTAGTACTGTGTAGGGAGTTGGGCAGCAAGATGTTGCTTCACGTTGCACTTGAACTTATGCATGCCAGTACAGTTGGGGAAGCAGCAACTCGACAGACAATTCCAAAGTTTAGCCTTCTTGGGGAAGAAACTACTCTAGTAGAAGGCTCTCTTACATCTAGGGATCTCTACTGTGAAGGGGTGGGATTTAGCTTTGAGTTTTCTTTGAGACATACTCGGTTTTGAGAAATAATCCCGCTAATGTTCTATTTAATGAGAAAAAAACTTAAAAATTAAAACAAAGTCGAGGTCAGTAAATGCTTATTTATTGTGTTCTTGATTACATATAATTAAATATAATAATTGTATTTCTGAATACCAAGTTTACTTTGTTGGCCAAAAATTACTTTTCGGATGTTTGCCATTACAATATTGCATCAAGTTTCTTAAAAGTTCATAAATACACCATTTCATTCAAACATTCTTCCCATAGGTGTGGTCTGTCGTTTATTCTCGTGTCTAAGATTATTGCCATAATGAATTTATTTTTTTGTTAAAAATGATTATTTTTATGTTTTCTATTTAAATTGTATGAATTATTCATACGCTTTTCTAATACTTTTCCTTTGTTGTGTTGTTTGATATCTTTTTAAAGTTATATTTGTTATAAGGTTAATGAATTATTTTCAATCTTACTTAAAGGAATTAATTTTAAACAACGAAATACATCCTCAGAATCAAATATCGGTTTATATAAAATCCCAAGAGGCTTATATAAAGTTTAGCAAACGTGTGGCAGTAAAGTCAGACAGAATACAGAACTATATGTAGAAGATAGTGTAATGTATGCAGAAAACAAATTAGTTAAATTGACATGTATTCGGATTCTGTCGAGAATGTCTCAGAGATATGGGTGTGAAGATTGCTATAATCAGTTATTAACCGCAAAATCTTTAAGTGGATTATGTAAAAGCCCAATCAAGCCTAAAATAAAAGTTCCCGCTTGATGTGTGCAATGTTTATAAAGACGGAACTGTGGAGATTTGTCAGCTGTGACGGCATTTCCATGTTTAAGCTGTAATTGTAGCAAGATACGAAAATAGATATACTGAGAGAAGAAAATAAGAAAACACAATTATATAAATAAAAAAAGGAAAAGTATTAGGCGTGTCAATAGATAGTACTACTATAGCAGATAAAGAAACACATAAAAGACTTGCAACACGGATTAGGAAAACGCCCGTTTGTACGAACCCCAGCGAAACAAAGAACATCAAAAGTGCCCTGAATTGTTAATATAGCACCGGACTTACTACTTAGATATAAATAAGTCACTTGTACCCATTCCCCTCCTCCCCCTTCTTTTAATTTTCAAATGGAGAGTATATAATACAGTGGATGTGTTATCGGCAGCACCAGTAACTCTTGCTTCTCCAATTTTGTCATTTAGTCCTCATTCAATGTGTGATTTTTCTGACAAAGGGTGAAGAAAAAGCTGCTTAAGCTCGGTAGTACTTGGTGACCAGTAGTCTGAGAGTTCGGAAATTTCCCGTGTGGCAGAGATATCTCTAGAGAAGATCCTAATTTACCCTATATATGCTTCCGGGTTGCACTTGCTAACACCACTGCATTTATATTTGCCTTCTATAGGCCCCACAACACCGGAGTTACTATCTTTAAGAGCATATCTGAGAAAATAGACCATATACTGTCTTCACATCACTCGGTTAAAATCCACATCTGTGGTGACTTCAACGTCCATGACGTAGAATGGCTGACCCGTACAAAAAAGACGGATGATGGGGGGAAGTGTTGTCATGATTTTGTCCTTGCTTATGACCTCACTCAGATTGTTCGCGAGCCCACCCGTGTGCCCGATACACCGGGTCAATATGCTAGCCTCCTAGACCTATTTCTCTCAACTTCCCCTGAGCTATGTTAATGTTCCGTTCATTCTCCTCTAGGATCCTCCGACCACTCCGTTTTATCAGTTAAGATAAAAACGAAATATAAGAATCCCCCACACGTACCCCTCCACCGTAATGTATACCGATACTTTATGGCTGACTGGGATAGCTTCCGTACATTCATATCTGATTTACCTCTGCACTCCATGTTTAAAAAGGAAGTGTTCTCTATAGTATCAGATCTGACCGAATGGTTAAGTGTAGTCATAGACCAATTCATACCATCAAAAAAATTCCAACACACACCTAACAGCCAGCCATGGTTCTCCCCAGAATGTGCTGCTGCTATCGCGCACAGAAATCACTTTTTCCATAGCTACCAACGTAATAGATGCACTGAGACTAAAGCTGCTTTCAGGACTGCAGGCAACCACTGTAAAAGAGTAATAAAAATGCAAGAAAGTTATATGTCCAGTCTGTTAAATCCAAGGTAGCTGATCAGCGGCTTGGTTCCCACCAGTTTTGGCAAATAGGAAATAGGATCCTGAACAGAAGTGTGCGTTCTATCCCCAACATTATCAATGGACCAGAGGTCATTTCGTCAGCGTCAGACAAGGCCAAACTATTTGCAAAGAAATTTGCAGCTAATTCTACCCTATACGACGAAGGCCATCAACTCCCCATATTTCCTCCTATAACATAGAACAAACAAGGAAACATACAAATATCCATTCAGGAGGTCGCCAAGCTAAGCAAGAACCTAGATTCCAGTAAAGCAACTGCCCCTGATGGCATCCCAATTATAGTGTTAAAAAGCATCAAACAGAATTTGCTACTATACTTACGAAGCTACTAAAGCGCTGCCTTAAAGAGAAGTGCTTTTCGACTCTCTGGATGAAATCATCTGTTTGCCCTGTATTTAAGAATTCAGGTGATAAGTCATCTCCCTCTCAGTACAGACCAATAAGTCTCTTGTGTATTATGAGTAAGTTGCTAGAATCCATATTAAATAGAGAAATAGTCAACCACCTCAACAAGAATAACTTTCTTAGTGACACACAATATGGTTTCCGCTCTGCAAGATCTACCACAGATGTGCTAACGGTTATACCACACAGGATTAGTGAATCTCTTAACAAAGGCTTCCTTTCTAGGGCAATTGCTCTTGACATATCAAAGGCCTTCGACAAGGTATGGCATAAGGGTCTACTTCACAAGATTTCCAGCTCCGGTACAACTGGAAATGTTTTCTCAGTCATTTAATCATTTCGCTCCGATAGGCTCATAAGAGTAGTTGTAGATGGACGAATATCGGAGGCCTGCAATATAAATGCTGGAGACCCTCAAGGGTCAATCCTATGCCAAACTCTCTTCCTCATCTACACCAATGACCTCCCTAAACACATACTTAAATCATTCTTTGATATCTATGCTGAGGACACGACCATCTACGGCAAAACATCAAAGGTTGTAAATGACATAGTTCTCTCTGATTCTCTCTCCTCTGATCTCGAGCGCGTGTTTCAGTGGGGGAAGATATGGCTGGTTACGGTTAATGCATCAAAAACCAAACTCCTATCCTTACATCATCAACGCTCTGATCCTCCTCTGGCATCAATTGTGATGGATGGCTCTCGTCTGGATGAGGCCCCGTGTTTTGACAAGCTTCTGGGTTTGACCTTTACTCCTGATCTGAAATGCAACACGTAAATCAAGTATGTTGCCAAGGTCGCTGGAAAGATGGTGGGATCCTTCTACCGCTCCGGAAGATATCGCACTACTGATGCAATTCGCTATCTATATAAAAGCCAAGTACGTCCAAGGATTGAATACTGTTGCCATATCTGGGCAGGAGCTGCAAAAAAACACCTCTCCTGCCTTGACAGAGTACAAAATAGACTTTGTTGCTTAGTGGTTGATGTTCTTTTCTCTACCCTGCAACCTTTCTCCCACAGAAGAGACATTCTTGTTTTATCGTTATTTCCATGGCAGGTGCTCATCTGAACTCCATTCTCTGGTCCCCCCTCGCCAATTTTTCACGAAAAACACCCGTCTAGCTGAACCCACTGTGAAAAATTTCCCCCACTCTATATCTGTGCCTAAATCAAAACGCGGATTCTATGAACAAAGCTTCTTTCTTAGAACTGCACGTCTGTGGAACTCTGTTCCGTTTGCCTGCTTCCCACTGGACTACAACTTGGATGTGTTCAAGTCCAATGTTAACAAATTCCTAATGAACCGCCCCCTTTAGTAAACACTTCATCAAATCTCCACACTAACGTAATGTACTTTCAATAACCTTTATCCCTGAGTGGCTTCCGGGCCTTGATAAGTGGTGATCACTGTGTAAAAAAGAAAAAAAAAAGAAAAAAAGATTATCGATTCCGTTAGTGACGTAGCAACTCCCGTTTAACTTTAAATTCATGAATAAGACTTAGTGGATACGGAGCAGAATCTTCTTAAACACAAAGCAGCGTTTGCAACGCACTTAGGCAGGGACTTGAATTAAATGAGAAATAATAAATTTAATGACAATATAGTTGGATCCCTGTAGTGAAGATGGTTATCCACGATTAAGTGTAAGAGAAGGCAAGCGCACTTATACTTCGTTGATGTGAAGATAATAAACAGATGTATATTACTAAACACTCATTGCCTTTTGCCAGCCGGGGTGATAAACCACATCGCTCCATGAGCATAAGTATCGGAAGTGGATACATACCGTTACAGCAAAGATCGTATGTATGCATCAATAAGACTAGTGGAGAAAATTACATTACAACACCAGCGTCTTAATACATACAGGATTCCTGTATGTTTAATAATTAATCAATAATCATATATGGCATCGAGCAACTCCGAAGTAAACTTTTTAGTTATGTGTGTGAAATACTAGTGGCTAATGCGGTTGTAAAAATGGCGTGTCTGCTGCTCATAACAAATACAATCTATATAGATATTATTATTTAATTAAAATAGAGTGTAAAATAGATAGATAAATTACGGCTGGTCGAATTAAGAAAATAAAAAAAATATAATGGAATTGCCAAACGTATTATGAAAACAGAAACTAGTTTAAGGAAAAAAAAAAACGCAGGCAAATCCCTGTTCACGAAATGGAATATTACTAAACCCTAGAAATATATTGAGGTGTCATACAATCTATTTTCTGTTCTTGTATTATATTATGGAACTATTGAAGAGCGGCTGCTTTTTGTGCAGTAAATTGTTGTGACAACAGTTATTGTATTTCTTTTTCATGCATGTTGCTGTAGTATAATTCCCTATAATTGTAGAAGAAAGAATTGAGAGTCCTAAATGAATGATAAATAGGAAATGAACAACACTGGAAAATATCGGATCTGAGCAAAACCAGCTGTAAATCGTATTGATGACTTATGTCGTCAACCTTATATATCTACTAAGAAATTTAGATTTTAAAACACAGGGAGAAATATTAAAACTGTCTTTGATTGCTAAAAGTTTAATGCAAAAGATCAATTGAAATTGAAATTGTAATATCAAAATAATCGAACAAAAATATACGGACGGCGTGTGGGCGTGATCTGAATATATGCCATCAATAAATGCCGACACTTAGACAGAAGAGCGACAGCAAGATAGAAACCAAACCACAGACTTCTATTGTGGTCACACCGACAACTACACACCACACTTCCACTTCCATGAACTCTCTGGTTTCATTGTAATGTAAAGATAATGTGGATTTAACACGTAATCCGTGGGTTACAAATACCCTGCTATCAGCGGGAACGTACTAGTGGTAAGGATTTACAAACAAGCAGGACTATAAATTGTATTAGCTACAACATTACAAATGTACCTGATTTTTATGCATCTATCCTTCCCGGGTAACTTAAATAGCTGGCCAATATCTATGCAAAACGGGTGCTTGATTGTTGCAATTCTAAATTTGTAAAACCTACTAGTTCTCTAAGTTCCTATCTTAAGGGATTATCCACACATGATATAAAAAAGACCGTACCGTCAATGATATTATCGTTCAGAAACAAGCTGCCCAAATCACTCTATTTTCGAAGTTATTTTGCAAAAAATACATTTCTGATTTCATAAAATATTATTTTCCATTTGCTTACTTCATGCAGAACAGTAATGCCTCTGATAAATGTATGTTTTCTTTGGATATTTGTTGTCTATTTATTGATTTTCCTTCTTGCAGGTTACCAATATACTGACATTGCAAATATTATGTAGCTCCTATTACACATTGACATAATTATCTAAATAAAAATATCTAAATATTACGGATCGTTATCATAATATAAAAAAATCGTACAATACAAAATTTTCGGCAAATAAAAAATAGTTAAATGTAAGTTATGCTAGTGTTTTTCTTTTAGCGTTTCTTAAGTGTTTAAGTATTGTTCCATACTAATTTAATTCCGATATTTCAAATGAGTAACTTTCGTATTTAAGGTTGTGTCTTTTTTTTCAGGAAATATTTGATTTATATTAGTACTATAATATTATATGTAATTGTTTTTTTTTTTCTAAAACTGTAACAAGACACAGATTATTGGTTACTGTTGTGAACCTTATTCCCAGTTAGAAATTTTCGGGTGGATAGAATATCACATTTTTAACAACGTTTAAAAAGTGCAAGCAGGCAAATCCTTTCAAAAAGTAAAAAGAACAATGACATTTACAGTACACCTCCACCATGGAAAACAGACCTTCGAAGAAAAAAAGTATAGGAAGGGCCTTCAAAGCTCGCTACCTTTATTTAGGAACGATTAAAAAATAAACATATTAGTTCAAACTGTGATTACAATACGGGAAAAGGGTTAAAAAGACAGAAAGAATTCATACTTTTTCAGACTATTTACAACAAGTACCATCAACGGCTGAAATTTGCAAAAAAAAACAAAAAAAACACACGAAAACACCTGAGTATTAAGCCAAACATGTTTTGTCTGTCGAATTGGTTAACGATATTCATGAATAGCTGATGAAACATATTAAACCACCTGTAATGTTCAAAACCGAATATCAGTTGCCATAAAGGCAAAACGATCAGACTCACAATGTTTGGAGGGATTGAGTATATTTTTGAATATTTATTCCACGTCGTCGATCTTTCCCATTTCATACGAAAAGAATGTGCTTTTTTTTTTAAATGAAACTGACACTTCTGGTATTTTCTTTTGCATATTTAAAAATAATATTTACTTGGAAATAAAATTAATCTGCATATTTTTTTTGTCGAGTAAATGTCAGTTTAAAACAAAAGGTTTTGATTTTCTCTAAATTTAACTTAGGCTTATTTATGGATGTAATTACGGATTTTAAATAATACACCCTTCCTATCTGATATGCAATACTTCTTTTTGCTATAACCACTTATGCAAATAGGTTATTTAATATTTTACCATTTCAATTATGCTTCATAATAACATTTTATCAGTATACTATGCTGTATTCTTTATTCTGCTGAGATTCCACAGTTTTAAATTAAGTTTTCTTCGTCGGATTATAACATGTCTGTGTCTTCCCTTATATGAACATTTTTCTTGTATATATATATATATATATATATATATATATATATATATATATATATATATATATATATATATATATGTGTGTGGGGGGGTGTTTATATGTATGTGATGTTTCGTGTGCTGAGTGCGTATGGTGTTGGGTTACGATTTTTATTATTACGAACAGAGCATTTATTTTTTTAATCGTCGATATACTATGACTAATCCGGCTAACACTTTATGTGCGCGCATCGTGTTTGTTTACTGTACGCCATAAATAGATATCCAAGATAAATTGACAGAAAATGCAATAAAACCATTCATTTCATACAAAAAGCCTAAAAACAAATGATGGAAACAATACTTACATGTTCACATATTTTTGCATTTGACTTTAGATTAAGTGATATGTGTCGTGGAAACAATGCTAAAATAAGTCATTCTATTCCTCGCGTTTATATCGCCGGATATTTCCCAATTGTTGTTATGTCTTCAAATATACAATGCAGGAATCGCAAGCGGATATTTATATAATTTTGTGCATAATATCAGAGTTCTTTATAGCACACACACGCACCCCCCCCCACACACACATATATATATATATATATATATATATATATATATATATATATATATATATATATATATATATATATATATATATATATATTTAATGTAAGAAAAATTAGAAAACCTTATATAAAACAAGGTTTAAAGTATATTGTATACCAATGAGAATTAGAATATTTAAACAAAAACGTGATTTTAAAACGCAATTAAGACCATGAACAAATGCCAGGATCGATATCTAAATAATTGTTTTCGTTTTAATAAACCCTCATTACCGATTAGGTTAGGTCAATTATTGGATTCTTATTTTGGACAAAATATGCCTTGCAACAGACTTATTCATTATAAATTAATATATCGAACAAGTAAAAATTACTTATTAGATTATATCATAATAAATGCTTAGTATATATATATATATATATATATATATATATATATATATATATATATATATATATATATAGTAATTTATAAATTACTATCTAGCTCTACCTACGTATTGAGCACTTTTGTAGTAAATACTTAAAGTTTACGCATAAATCTATACTTTCTTATATTAAATGTATGTAAATAAATGAAGTAGTTATATATATATATATATATATATATATATATATATATATGCATATATATATATATATATATATATATTTAAATTAGGGAGTAGTCACCAACAATGTGTAATTTCTAACATTATTTCATTATGCCGTGTCTTGGTTTTTCATTGGGAATAATGTTTGGATAATTGTAATAATGTTTTTAAGTCATTGAAATCGTTTTTACGCGCGTTTCACAGCTTCTGTGATGCTTCCTCGTCAGAAATTATTTTCAAATGTGTTGGAGATGTAAAAATGGCGATTTTCGTAGTTAATTTGAAGTTTTCCAAGGAGTGGAGGCTTGCAAGTGTTTATTATTCATTGGCATGCTCCATTTATTATTACTCTGTTATTGCTCTTTAATTGGGCTTGTCGAGGGAGACCGTTGACCTGGCTATCTATTTCTGCTAATGTTTTTTTTCTTTTCCTTAAGGGTGGGGTAAGAGTTGTGTGTATGTGTGTGTATGATCGTGTGTGTGCGCGTGTGTGTGCGTATGTGTGTTTGCTTTTGTTGGTTTGGGAATGTGTATATTGTTTTATAGTATTTTCGCGTTATTTACTTCCTTAGGAAGGCGACTGGGTTCCGAGGTGAGGTCGTTACTCATGTGTATGTGTGGGGAGAGGGGACTAGCTCTTCTGAAATGAGGGTAGGGGTGCTTTCATTCTATTTTGATATTTATTTTTTGGATTCGTGGATTTTAGTATTCTGATTTTTCGTTTTAGTCTTTTCTGGTATTCCTTATATTATGTTTGTTTGGAAAGAGGGGTGTATTTAAAATATGTATAGGGGATTTTTTAATGTTTCTATTTATTTGTCTTTCCATGTGGTTATGACCAGATCCAGGATCGGTTCCTAGTGTGGGGAAGATTTTGTTCCCCAGAGGAGGCCATTGGAGTGGGTATAGGTATGGGGGATGATAGAAGGGATGATAGTTGTTTCACTCATGAGGGGGTTCTCCTCCACTGATTGAGGAGGGAGCGAGGTGTTAGAACAGATATTATACTATGGTTCTAGGTGTTTCCTAGTGGTGTTGGTTTCGAGGTTAAGTAGGGTGGGTATTGTTCAGTGTGTTGTATTAGAGATAGGGGTGGTATGTCTGAGTGTGGTTGTATGGGCGCACGTGTGTGTTTTTATGTGCCGGTTCTAATAAAGGTGCGGGTGTGTTTATGTGTATGGATGTGCATGCGAGCGTACCTTGCATTTAATGTTTTTGTGTGAGGATATTAGGCTCTTTTCAGTTCAGGAGTGAATCTGGTGATGACATTTTTTCCTGTGTAAGTAAATGAAAATAACTGTCAGTTTGGAAGATTGGTATTATTTTGAAGCTATTTTCACTGCATGTGTGTACGGGTTTTGAAACAAAGAGGTGTCTGATATGTTTTTGATGTTGCTCTTATGTAAGGCCACTCTATTGCTGAAATGTTTATTGGCGCCTATGTAGGGTCTGTTGCATGTTGTGCATCTTAGTGCATATACTACATTTCTGGAGGTGCAATTTAGATCCTTTTTATTTTGAATATTTGTGCTGGGTTTTGAATGTGTATGTGTTACCTTCTAGTATTATGTCACATACTCCACGTCGCGGTTTGTTGCATTTTGTAAGTCCTTTTGTAGTATTGGGACAAGTTTTGAGGAAGTTAGCATGTGTTTTATGTTTTTGGGTTGGCGTTTGCTTTTTATTATTTTTGTTGTTTTTAGTATGTTGTTTAGTTTGTCGTTCTGATTGAGGAGGATGTGTTTTTTTTGTTATCTGTGTGAATAGTTCTGGGTGATTTGTCTCGTGTGTAGAGACCTATGCGAGAGTTTGTTCTTTGCTGTGCACTTTTGGGGTTCTTCGTTTGTCTATTGGTATGTTTTCAGCCAGTTCAATATCTTTCTGTATTAGTGGTAGTGGATATGCTCTTTTCCGCAGTGTTATTTGTAGTTCATTCAGTCTTGTTGAACGGAGGTGTCTGTCTGTTACTATTGTGCAGACTCTACGTGTTAGGGAGTAGGGTATTGATTTTAGACAGTTTTTAGGATACTGGCTTTGGAAGTGGAGGTATTATTGAGTGTCTGTGGGTTTGTGGTAGATGTCTGTGATTATGTTGTTGTTTTTTATTGTTACTAGGATGTCTACGAAAGGTAGTTCTGTGGGGCTTTGTTCTAGTGTGAAGTTTTTTTGGGGGTGTAGATTTTGTAGCAAAGTGTGACATTCATTGATACCCCCCATGATGTTCTCCAGAGGATAAAGCAGTCGTCTAGGTATCTTTTCCAAGATTTTATGAAGAATGTTTTTGTATTGTGCCCGTATTTTGCTCTATTCTTTCAGAAAGGGGCTCTTCTAGGAAGGCGAGTGTAAGGGTGGCATATGTCGGTGCCATTTTGGTACCCATTGATGTGCCTAGTATATGAATGTAGTTGGCTTTATTGAATTGGAAGGAGTTGTTATTGAGGATTATGTAGATGCTATCAATCACGAATTGTTTATTGAATCTGGGGTGTAAAATCTGTCTATGTTTGTCAATCCAATATGCGATAGCTTCTTTACGAGGTTGTGTGGGATATTTCTATATATGGTGCTAACATCGAATATGGCTAGTATAGTCCCATCGTCCACTGTTTGTGGTAGGGAGCTAAGGAAGTGTGTTATCTCTTACAAAATTTCTGACAAGATTGGTGAAAGGTTGTAATAGTATATCTGTTAGGTTGCAAAGTCTGCTTGTTGGGTATGGTTGTCCTGCTACTCTGTGTCTGAATGTGAGGTCGTTGGGGTTTGAGGTGCTTATGTATTCCGACTTTTGTATGTTGATGACATGTCTTACCTGGTTAGATTAGTGTATTTTGGGTAGCCCATGGAAGATTTTTTTTTGTTGTGAAGTTTGTAAGGAAGTCTTTTTTCTTTTTTAGTTAATATACTATTGTATGTTGTGTAGAGTTTTGTTATTTTAGATATGATTGTGTCGTCTATGTTGGAGTTTATTGGTTTGTAATAATTTTCGTTTCCTAGTGATTCTAAAATTTTCGTTTTATAGAAGTTCTTATTCATTATTACTACTGCACTACCTTTGTCTGCTTCCTTTATTACTAAGTTGTAATTGTGTTGGATTTTTTTAAGTGCTTGATTTTGTTTTCGTGCTAGATTACTGGTGGAGTATTCTTTTTGTTGGGGGTTGAGGTTCCAGAGTGTTTCAAAAAAGGTATTTTGTTATTTTGTGTTGTTATGTTTTTTGGGGAAGTATGTTCATTTGTTTTTCACTAGAGAGTCGTCCGTTTTGTTATGACTGCCGTTAAGTATATCTATGAGTCTAAATTTTCGTTCAAATTCTTTGAGGTCTTTCTTTAACTCTTTTACTTCTGGGAGTTGGGCAGAATTTGAGGTCTAGTTTTAGTACCTCAATTTCGTCCTTTGTAAGTGTCTCTGTAGATAGGTTGATGACTTTGGGTGTTTTGCTGTCTAGTCCGGTGTTGTCATTTTGTGAGGGATTCCTAAAAATGATTGTGAGGGTCGTCAGTTTCGTTGATTCGGCTGGGAGATTGGTTGTGTCGTTTTGTGGGTATGTATGGATTATGATGGTACCTGGGGTATTCGGATCGGTTGTGTTTGTGTGCGGGTATTTTTGGGGTTGGTTTTGTAGTGTGGGGTACTTGGGGTGGGTGTTGTAAAGATTGTTTTGTGTTGTGTGGTATCTATAGGGGGGTTTAGTTCCATTGGGCTGTTACGGTGGGGGTTCTTAAGTAGGGGGATTTTTTTTTTGTCTGGGAGGGGTGGGGAAAGAAATAGTGGGTTCTTGGCTGAGTTGGGTTACGTGGTTGGTAGTGACTATTTTCGTATTGTTGTGGGAGGTTGTATCTTTTAGTGTTGTCATGTGGTACTGGGTTTTCGGTTGTTGATATGTTGTTTTTTGGAGTATTTTGGTCGTAGTATTTGTGTTTGTATGGTGTATGTGTTTTTGTGTGGGTGTGTGGTGTTCTAGGTTGGAGTTTTTGTTGAGTTTGTTGGTGGGGATGAGTATAGGGTAGTAATATGTTCCAGTCGTTTCGTTGTGTGTTTTTGGGTCTGTTGTGTGGGTATGTTTGAGAGTGATGTGTGTCTCGTTTCTTACCTTTGTTTTTGGAAACTCTCCAGCTGTTGAAATCGGGTATGATTCGGTTTTTGGTAGTTTTGACTGGTCATGTTCTTTTTTTCTTTTTCTGGAAGAGTCTTTATCCAGCTTATCTTCCTTTCAATAATTCTTTTGGAGTTTTCCTCCTCCTCTCTGCATTAAAAGTCCCACATTCCAATAAGGAAATGGTTGGTCTCCTTTGGGCATAGTTTTCTGATGTCGTTTAGTATTTTATCGTCGATGTTGGTGTATTCTTCTGTGAGGTGTATCTTTCTGTTCTCGTGTATGTCGATTTCAGCTTGTAGTTTTGATATGTTTAGGGTTTTTTTTCTGCTCCTCTGTGTCTTCTGGTGTGACTTTTTCTCGGAATTTGTTTGGGATAAACTATTCTTCCATGGTTAAAAATATCCTGTAGGTTAAGGCGGTGTCGCCCGATTTGACTGAACGGTAGTAGGCCATTTTTCATTTTCTCTATTAATAAGAGTTTTCTATGTTTGGAGGGTTTTTTTTCTTTTGTTTTCAGCGCTTCATTCCGGATATGTGGCCCCTTTAGATGTTCTAAATGTTCTTGTTGTTTTTTAGGAGTTCTATAATTCCCTCGATATATATATATATATATATATATATATATATATATATAATATATACATATATATATATATATATATTATAATATAATGCTGTATTGCTGTGTGGATGTGTGTGTGTGTGGTCACGAATATGCTACTATATTGTTGACTATTTTAGAAAACTGATTACATATAATGATATAAGGTGTATCGAGACACAGGAATGGGTATGTTTGATCCTGCAGAACGATGGTTCCTAAAAATTGTGTGGTATGCGTTCGCACCTGGTCCAAAAATTATGGGAATGAACAAAAAATTAAATATTGTTTTGATATAGATGTGCATAAGAATACTTTGATGAGTGTCTTTTTACTTAAATAGGGATGATATAATAAAATTGTGGGGCCTGCGTTCGCGCCTGGCCTCTATAGAATGAAAATAGGCACACAATTTATTAAATATTTTCATAGCACTCGGCGTAAGTATATTTTGATAATTATGTTTGAAGACATATGCAATCATAAAATCATGGGGTGGAAATATGTCACAAAGTTTAAGAAGGTTTTTTTAATATAGATCCACATAATATTGTGATACGTGTTTCAGTGTGAACATGTACAGTAGAATAAATTATGGGGTTTATATGTTTTTTTTTTACTTTCATTATATTTTGGTTTGGTTTTGATAACCACAAATTCGAAGCTATCTCTTAAAACGCTTCCTTTCAAAACCTATTATTCTTTCATAAATCAGAGGCCATTAACTGTAGGATCTTTTCGTACCCAGTCAAAAATGTACTTTTGTCAGTAGATATATATATATATATATATATATATATATATATATATATATATATATATACATATATATATGAACAAATGAGTAATAAAACATGTTAAAACACATCTTGAAAAAGAGTAAAACATTTTATTTAAAAAAAGAAGCACAAGATAAGTGGATAGTCCTTAATCCGCGGAGTTTCGAAGAAATACTCGCCTTCTCATCAGAGGGCAGGAATTAGCAAAATGCGGGATCGGATTTTGCATATAAAAGTATTTAATGCAACTACAAGTACGTCACAGATCTTACTTGTTTATGTATATATATATATATATATATATATTTATATGCATTGAGAGTGAGAGAGATGTAAATAGGCTAAGAATACTTGAAGCATTGCACATTAAAACAAAGAAGCCTCAAATAAATAATATTAATTATGAGTGCAGCCGGAACATTTTTAAATGTTTGGGATAAATGTGTGATAATGTATATATGTGTTTGTATCTAAAAATGTGTTTAATATATGTAAAACAAAAAATCCGCCCACTTTACTTGTAACAAATTACCATGTGACGAGGAAAAGAAATATATATATATATATATATATATATATATATATATATATATATATATATATATATATATATATATATAAGTAAATTAAAAAAAAAGAATCCCTGCATTAATTTCTGCAATATTCCATAGGATGATGGAAGTACTTCTGTCGAAAGCGCTCGGAATTATGGCTTCAACATATACAATTTCCAAAAAAAACACAAAAAGGACTATTCGGAGATTGAGAAGATAAAAAAGAAAATTGCAAAACAGAATAATTCCGTGATATTCAATAATATTTGCATATATATATATATATATATATATATATATATATATATATATATATATATATATATATTCCATGGTTTTCTTTGTAATGATACATTTTTTTGGATCTAAGGTAATCATTTTTGTGCGAATTTCTTTTTAATAAACACTACTTTTAAATGTTATGAAAGAAATATTTTTCAAGTATGGTTTGTTAAATATAAGTCTATAATGGTTAAATCGACAACAAAAGCAGCAAATATTATTCCGAGATATAAATCATTAAGCAAACATAGATAAAAAAGTATCATTTTGGAACACACATAAAACTTGTGGTGAATTATCCATGTTGTTATTAACCCAGGTAAATAGAAACATTTAAAGTTAGAAAATGTATTTAATAATTATCTACATAAATTTCATGGGTTAAAATTATAAACCAAAATCAAATCTGAAATAAACATATAGAAAAAAATACAATTATATATGAAAATAATATTTATTACCAAAAAAAATAATATTCTCTAAGATTCACTTAAGTAATTGATTAAACTCCATTTAAAGATTAATGAGAAATGACCTTCTATCAATATACACAAAGGCCACGGCCCGGTATATCATGATCAAGTGAATATATGCATGCGTATGCATATATATATATATATATATATATATATATATATATATATATATATATATATATATATATATATACACTTCAGATTTTTTTTAAATAGCTTTAGAGCATTTAATTTAATATTGGTTACGAAATCAATGTACAACTTAATCCAGTCGCATCTGGATAGGGGCCCAATTAGAGGAGGCAATAATCGACTTGATTGAAAATAAACAAGTTCATCAATTTCTATGCTACTAAAAATAAAGTGAGTGTGAAACATTCGTTGATCGTTCATCAATGTGTAACGTCGAGCAACACTACGTATACGTATAAAACAACTATTTTTTTTTTCTTTTACATAACTATGTTATTTTCCTCTGGATTTAATGGGGAAATCGGTTATGGAATCAGGCGATCGGTGTGACTAGACTTAAACAAATAAGTGTTAGTGTATTGCATGAATACAAAAATTTATTCCCCAGGAAAAAAGTCGGGTGGACTTGTAACTCATACACACATACATATACACACATATACGTATATATACATATACAAACATACATACATACGTACACACATCTATATATATATAAGCACACATACATATACACGTATATACACACGCCTACACATACATATACACACACGTACACGCCCACCAGCATACACACAATACATACACAAATTCAGACAATCCGCAGGCGCAGACACCATCCCCATCCACTCGTGTCTCCAAATCTCCACAGACGTACACGAGACGCATACACATATAGATACCAACACAGACCCACGCACACACCCACATACACACACACACACACGCGCAAGGACACACAGAAATCGCTCACTCACAACGCAGGAAAACACAGCAATACATGCACAAATGCAAATACCTTTTTGTAGTTGCATGCTGTTTCATATATAAAAGGGTCACCCCACTACTTAAGTAAAAAAGGCAGCTTATTATTATTGAAATATAGTACATATCATTAGTACATATATGTAGGGACCGATTGAATATATATATATATATATATATATATGTATATGTACACGTATATATATATATATATATATATATATATATATATATATATATATATATATATATATACACACATATACAGTGATGATCATATTTATTGGCACGGTAAAATAAAAGTTAAATTTTGTCTCATAAATTCTAAAAAAGGGATTAAATTAAAGAAAATAACAAAGTATATTATGTATTTTTAACTGGCCTTTCCGATGCAGCACTCGGTTTAAGAAAAAATAAATAACAAAGGAACAACAAACATAATTGCAAAAAAACCTTGTTCAAAATTATTGGCACGGCTTTGTTTTTCTTTTAGTATCAGTATAATATCAATCAATTTCCGATTTACGTGCTTTCTGAACTTTTTTATAGCCATATTATGCTTTTTTAACGCTAATTCAGTGAATAATTTTTTCAGATAATTTTTAGATAGCGATTTATTTAAACTATTATAAGTGACTAAATTATAATTTTCAATCGCCATGGTTAAAACTAAGGAACACAGCGAAGGCGTCAGGAAGCTTGTTCTAGCATGCACTACCAATGGGGAGGGCTAAGATAAGATTTCAAAGAAGCTAAACCTTCCCAAATCCACTGTTAGAGCCATAATAAACAAGTTCAAATCGCGAGGCCACGTTATGAGTTTAGAGGGTAGAGGGAGAAAAAGGATTCTTTCCCCAAGAGATGAACGGAAAATTGTTCGACAAGTAAAACAAAACCCAAGGATCTCTGTTGGGGAGATTGTTGATGAACAGAGCACCTCTGGAGTGAATGTATCTCGACATACAGTTGGTAGAGTTTTTAAGAGAGCTGGTTTAAAAGCATGTCGTCCGAGAAAGACTCCCTTATTGAAGCCTATACATCTGAAAGCAAGGCTAGCCTTTGCAAAACGTCATATTGATAAAGGTGTTGCATTCTGGAAACGTGTTCTATGGACTGGCGAAACGAAAATAGAGTTATTTGGCCATAATAAAGTGTCTTATATTTACAGAAAATCTGGCGAAGCTTTACTGCCTAAGAACACCATACCCACAGTGAAGCACGGTGGAGGCAGTTTGATGTTTTGGGGATCCTTTGCTGCCTCTGGACCAGGGCGACTGGTTAAGGTCACAGGTAGCATAAAAAAGGAAGATTATGTTAAAACATTGTATGAAAACCTGAAAGACTCTGCTAAAGAGCTCTCACTTGGTCGTCGTTGGTGGTTCATGCAAGATAATGACCCAAAGCATTCGGCTAAACTGACTAAGAAATGGCTTGAGGACAATCATATTAATGTTTTGGAGTGGCCATCACAAAGCCCAGACCTTAATCCAATTGAACATTT
>NW_027633258.1:135000-227712 GCF_053919585.1 Euprymna scolopes
GCCGCACTTTTCGGACGACAAATATAGAAAAATTGGCCCAAAGTGACAATAAGAAGTGCGTAAACTGATCAGTTTTCAGCAGGGGGGGGCAAAAAGTTACATTTTTATGTTAAAAATTACATATTTTTAAATCGATTTATAACTGAGCCAAAAATACGGCCGCCATCTCTTCTACATAAAGTATACACGCGGCCGTTTATTTTGGGTCAACTTGTATTTAAAACCCGCTGAGTCATTTCATGTGATCTTGACGTCAGCAACCTCTAATGGCGGTCTTAATTTACAATTTAAAAATGCTGTTATCGGTAAAAAAATAATTAAAGACAAACTATGAACGTCTACGCTATGGCAACGTTACCAAAGTAATTACCACATTCAAAATAGGTAGATACGATAGTTAAACGAAAAATAAAGTAAAAAAAAAGTGAAGTAAAAACAAAAATACTCTTACAAAAATATTAACGATCGAAGTTTTTTTTTTTTTTTTTTTATAAAAACAGCCAGACGCCGTGTTCCAGTCTTCGGAGTAAGGCAGACGAAGTGAGAGAGACAGAGAGAGAGAGTAAGAGAGAGAGAGAGAGAGAGTGAGAGAGAGCGAGTGAGAGAGATGTCTAGACAGATTCAGGAGGGGGAGGGTAACAACGCATGCGTCAGATGACGTCATGACGTCGTGACCTGATTTACTTTAAATAGTTGATAAACCGAACAAACTTTATATACGCCGCTTTAGCGCAGGTAGTTAAGGTATTGGTTCATTATCTAACCTTTTTGGGTTCGAATCGTGGTGTGAGATAGCGTTTTATTCGATTTTTTGAATTTAAATATTCAACCCTGTATTATTTAAGCCATTTTTCACGTAACGTTTGCCGTACATTATTTTTTTGTGTTTTACCCACCGCCCCCGCTTAATTAAAACGTTGTTTTTTTATTCTTACTTCGCTTATAAAAATTCTTACATCTTCATCGTCGTCGTCTTAACGCTCGACGACTTTCAAAAAACTTTCCTTTCTGGCTGGCCGATTTTATTTTAAAACTTCGCCTCAGGGGTTCGGCTTCGATCTTACCCCCCGGCTTCTTTTTTTATTTAACACCACACACCTCTACTACACCCGGGCAACTCCGGGTACCCCTCGCTATATATATATATATATATATATATATATATATATATATATATATATATATATATACATATATATATATATATATATATATATATAAAAGCGAAAATGGGTGTATGTATGCATGCATGCATGCATGCATGTATGTATGTGTATGGATTTGTATGTCTCGCAAAAACGTTCGACACAGGCCACAGATTCTCAGGTGATTGGTATCATTTTAAAACTCGCTCGTTCGCCCGACATATATCGATGAATTGGCCAAAAACATTCATTTCTTCAGCCGAAACTAATCAATTTTCTACAGGGAGGGGTCAGCAAAAACCGTCCTATCATGACAAGTTCGCTTCTACGCATGCGCAAATTACGTCGGAACATGATTTAGTTTAAATATTAAAAAAAAAAAACGATCCAATTTTGTCAACGTCGTCTTGGAACAGTTGCGTAGAGAGCGGTGTCAGTATCTGATGGATTTGTGTTCGCGGTGTGAGGTGTCTTTTTTTCGATTTTGTAAATTGTAATATTGAAACATAGTTATTTAAGCCATTTTCCACGTTATATGTTATTGTTTTACGGGGGTATTTTTCAGATTTTTGAAAGAAGTTTTCGCGTTCGTTTTTCTCTCCTGGTTTTTCCATCACATTCGCGTTTTCTTTTTTTATTTTTCTGATTTTTACATTCAACATCATTCCGTTGCCTTACGTTAGATCTTTTTAGTGCTTTTTTCGTTTTTTTGTAAGTGTTAATTTTTTTATATAAAATATTTAATTATTTAATAGTTAATATTTAAAAAAATATTTACTTCGCTTATTCTTATGTTTTTATTACCCCCGCACGCTCGAGCACACACATTTCTAAACACCGGGCAACGCCGGGCTCCCCCGCTGTACTATATATAACAAAATTCTCCTTTATTGATTTAGAATTCAATAAATTCACCCCAAAATTCTATACTTCTCTTAATCTTTTACTTTTTTTATACAGGCATCACCACCCTATCAAGGCCAAGAGACACCTCGTGGGCAAGGGTTAAAGAGTGTACAGTAGAAATTGAACAATATAGTAATTGCTAGTAATGGAAATTCAGTAAATTTCTTAACTTATATGGAACGGCTCATTAAGACCGTTAGACTCGAATACAACCATTTTGTAGTAAACAGGAAAGCAGGAAAACGGAGAACAATTCCACTGCAGATTTGTTTATGACATCTACTTTTTGGTTTATGCACAGATAAAGAGTGGGTGAATATTGATAGTGTATTCAGCTAGACGAGTGTTTCTTGTTAAATTTTTGCGAGGGGGGCCATAGACTGGAAGTCAGTCGAGCACTTTCAATAAAAAGAACAATACATCAGTGACAAACTGCCAACATCTCTTCTGTGGGATTAAGATGGCAGGGAAGAAAAAAGAAACATCTTCTATAATTCTATAAAGACGATGTTGAACTCTATCAAGGCAGGACTAGTCCTTTCTAGCAGATCCTGCGCAGATGTAGCAACAGTTTTATCATCCGTGGACGTAGCTGGCTCTTATACAGATAGAGAATTGGATCATAAGTGAGATATCTACTGGGTCGATAGAAAGATACCACCATTTTTCTAGCGGCTATGGCGACATATTTGACGTACGTGTTCCATTTAAGAGCGGGAGTAACGGTAAAGCCCAGAAGCTGGTCAAAACTTGAAGCCTCCCCAAGAAGAGACCAATTCGTTACAATTGAGGCCAGATGTGGATCAGAATATTGAATTATGTAAAGATAGGGGCTTGGTTTTAGATGCATTCAAAGTAATCAGCTACTCCTTTTCCCATTGTACAACGTGATCAAGATCAGAGGAGAGAGGATCATAGAGAACTTGGTCGTTTAGTGTCTTAGATGTGCTACCATAAATGGTAGTGTCATCAGCGTTAATGTCTACAAAAAAGAGTTGGGCCCAGGATGGACCATTGAGGGACGCCAGCATTAATGCTGTGAGCTTCAGATTTTTGCCCAGCAACTACTACTCTGATGAACCCAACAGACAGAAATAATTTAATAATTGAGAAGACATTTCCAGCTATACCATAGATAGAGATCTTTTGAAGTAAACCTGTATGCTATACCCTATCAAAAGTCTTAGATATGTCAAGATCAATTGCCCTAGAAAGGTTGGCTCTGTCGATATATTTGCTAATCCTATGAGATATAACTGTAAGCACATCTGCTGTAGATTTAGCAGAATGGAAACCATAGTTCAGGGCTAGTTCTGAGAAAAATGTGTAGTATAGTCGCATACTGGCCGTCATTATCGGGCACACAGGTGGGTTCGTGAACACTTTCAGTGAGGTCATAAGCAATGGAGAAATCATGACAGATCCTCCCCTCATAATCGATCTTGTTTTCCTGGGTAAACCAATCCACGTAGTGAACATTGAGTCTCCACATACGTGAATGTTAGTTGAAGGATAAGTAGAAAGACTTGGTCAATTTTCTCAGATATGCTTTTAAAGATAGTAACTCTTCTGTTGTGGGGGCGATAGAGAGTAAATATAAATGCAGTAATGTGAGCTAATGCAACCAGGAAGCACACATAGGGTAAGTAAGGATCTTCTTTGGAGATGCCCCTCCTACATGGACATCCATCTTTAATATAGGAACATATTCCATGCTCATGGCGATCTTGGGGCCCGATTTAGAAGTTAAGTTACATTATCTTTTAATTCCGGACTTCTCTAGGGAAATAACCTGTCCAATGCCAAATTCGTTTACAAATAAAAGGTCTGGTTTAGTCTCCTGTAATTGGGGTTCAACCTCTGGAAGGTTAGAACGTAGCCCCCTGATGTTGGAGAAGGAGACATTGTAGTAGGGGCTTACGTTGGAAGTTGGAAAACCGGGTTTAATCGCGTATTTTTTTATTGAAACTTGTCATGAGTGAATTTTGGAATTTGTTGACTAGGTCGTCAGATTTGCTTAGAGCAGGGCAGAGAGGGGAAAAATAGAGAGAGAAAGAAACGAAGATTTTTTTGTAGAACATGATAAGGTAAAGCCGTAACAATTACCCACTAATATAGCATCGAGAGGCCCCACCAGAGGCTACTGCATGGCACAGAATGGATTCACCAAATTACAATACAGCAGCCCCAGTACTTTGCACCTGCTGATAGAACAGCCCTCTTAGTGGTTAATCCAAGCTTCGGGTCCCTGACTATCAGGCAGAGAACGTCAGTCTAGATAAAACGTTTACCTCCAGCACCCTTACTAGATACATGACTATTAGGATAGACATAGAAACAGAAAATGCCCGCCATCTCTGCCAACTGTTCGCTCAAGATACTGACAACCTAGAAAACAGCGTGTTCGCCTCACTTTGTGAGAAAAATCACTCATTAAAAATGAGGACTGCGTTTTTGCCTATAATGAACCCTTCGCGGGACGCCGCATCTCTTCCATGCTACTTAGCGTCTTCTCTACTCTTCCGATGAAAAACATTAGGCTTGTAAATGCCCCCCCCCCCAAATCCAACAAATTTTGCTTATATTCCATTATTCAGTATAGGATGTATTCTGCATCTACCAATATATAGTTTATTCTCTTCATTTCATACTCTGGTTGTACTATTTTATAAACTCCAATAATAATAAGTTAGCGAGGCATTATCCAGATAAGTCTCCTATTGTTTAATTGAACTCTTTCATTTCCTCTTACCCATTGCATTTACTGCAATAATATATTTTATTAAAGCATACAATTCAATCAGATGATTATTTTAGTTTTAGATTCTTCTTTTTTTTTTTTACATTTTCACCTCAGACAAAATACATTGCCACTTTGATGTACGGGGCTACTATCAGGGGATACAACTACTGGGGTACTATGTAGGGATTTGGTCAGCAAGATGTTGGTTCATATTGCACTTGAACTTCTGCATGTCAGTACAGTTGGGGAAGCAGTGAAAAGCAATGGAATTCCAAAGTCTAACGGTTCTGGGGAAGACACTACCGGAGTAGAAAGATATTTTACATCTATGAATTCTACAGCGTGGGGTGAGATTTAGAAGCTTGTCGGGTCTGTCGAGGGTGTTCACGTCTAGGGGGCACAAGTGCTTGCAGTTCATCAGAGCATTCACCATTAACATACTTGTAGAACAGGCAGAGGGATGCAACGTTTCCTCGATGGGACAGAGGCTGAAGCTTAGATGCCATGTTAGGGCCTATCAGATTTGCTTTAGTTTGGTAACAAAAAAGTAAACACATATTTCTGCGTATTAAATTCGTTACACAATGGATTTCTGGTATTAATAAAATCATAAGTTAAATTAAGAATTTAAAAAATTGTCATATTGTATTTCCTGATAAATTATCCATAAATGATAGACAGGTAATTACAATTTGTTTAATTTCTAATTTTTTGTAAAATATACAATGAATAGTTTATATGTTAATTGTTTACATTTTCAGAGAACGTAATACATTCTTTAAAAAAAAAATGTTCTATTTTTCATTAGATTTTTAATTTGAATTAAATTTTACGGAATCGTCAGTGTATTAATTTTTTAGGTAAAAGTACAGAAACTGTCTTTACATTCATTTTTATTTCATAAACATGGGTTCGAAATATGTAACTTTTAAAACATGTATATTTGAGTTAGATTACTTAGATTTGAATAATTTTAGTGAGTTAAGGTATGTCTCATTAGCATGTCAACACTATATATGTTTGAGTTTGGTGATATACTTAAGAATAAATGCATATTAAAATTTAATCGCTTTAAGTTATCTAGTATTCATGGAAGTAAGACAATATTTAACTTAATGTAGCAATGTAAGAAACTGATCTATGAACTAAGATTGTTTTAAATGTATTTCAATATTAAGGTTGGAATAAATGATATAATAAATAAACGGCAAATAACAATGAACTATACATAATTAATAATTAAATCTACCAGATTTGAAATGAGAACATCAATTAGGCACTAATAAACCGAATTATAGCTAAATAATATAATAAGATTATTTACTTGCAATAAAACTCAGTGTACTATTTAAACTAAATTGTCTCTCATGGATGGAAGAAAATTTATGTATTAGAAATATAACGACCTTTCTCATATTTATGGTACTAACTGTCCAATTAGATCTAGTATTATTGAAATAATAAAAAAATTGAACGTGGAAATATATGTAGTATTACATCAATACTTGTAATAATATAAGGTTATCGTTAAGGAAAGTTTTGATCCGAACTAATCGACAGTAATTATGCACGTCAATCAATAGATTTTATATTTATTTTAGTATACAATAAATTAAACCGTTATCTATATAATAAACGCAAATATATATAGATACCTAATGAATAGTAAATATATAAAATAAAATATGATACATATTTAAGTAAATAAAAACACTATATTAACAATATATGAATACGTATGTTTGTGATTTTACATGGCAATTCTAAAGTTTATATGCAAATTTAATTATGTATACCAATTGATGAATTTGATATTTCGATTCGTATGACAATTTATTGATACGTAAGTTATTTCTTTACATGAAGAAAACAAATCAGTGTTATTAAAATAACACAATTTTTATCTTTTGATGTATTTTCGGATTTCTATTATGCTATTGGTCATTTATTTTCTTTTTAAAGACCATGGCTTTCTATTTTAAAGGGGTTTATCCATACAGATTACAATGCAAGAAGTGAGGATTGGGACTGGTCAAGGGAATTCAAACTAATACTGAATACAACTTTTTTTTCTGTTTCAAACAGGGCGTGTATTTTTGTAAGTGAGTAATAATGAGATAGGTTTGACGAAGATTCGAACCTGTGAGCTAGGACTGAAATTGAGAATTCTGATCATAAGTTAAAATATATAATACAGAACGTCATTTAACATCGAATGTGTAATTACCCATTGTTTAGTTCACATAAAATAATCATAATTTGCTGGTCGTAACTAGTCCACATATACAAGGGTGGGTTTGAAAAAAAGTACTCCGGTTGCCACGGAAAATAACACGTTTTAGGGTCCATTATAAAAATACTACGAAAAAATAATAGACAAAATGAAAAAAAAAATAATTAAAAAAAAAAAGGGATACACAATGAAAAAGTACACGAAAAAAAGAACAAAAATGACTAATATGCCGCAAATAATGGAAAAATTGTCACCATGCATAATTCATTCATAAAACAATTATTTAAAATTTGTTTTATAAATATAAACACATACATAAAAGTTGATCAAAATACATTTGTTTTGGCGTGCTTTTGCAAAGGGAACCCCATAAATAGTTGTCATTGTATAAAGATATTTTTGAACATATACAGTTGAGCAAACACACACAAAAAGGAAGTCAGTGTGTTTTTGGAAATCGGATCGACATGTGGGTCTGTACGAATTGTTTACATTTTAAGATTCAAGGTCGCTGCACTTGATGAACAGAACAAAAATACGTGTATCGTCAAAAAAGATGCAAAAGCATGTTCTATTAATGTGTTTTCTTCTTGTGTTTTTATAAAAGCCGATTAATATTTTTCGAAAGAATAGTAACTTGCCGGGGAAGCATTAGAGATGCCCCGTTAAGAGAATAAAATGGGTCCTATGGAAATTGAGTGCTTAAAAAAGAACTGACCGCATGTAACGATTGCACGCAGGAGGTAAGATTAGCTCAATTAATTAGGGACAGTGGAATGTGGACTCTCTGTACCGTGCTAGAAAACTACTAACACCCGAAAGTGTGTTGTATCTCTATAAGACCACCATTTGCCCATGTATGGAGTATTGCTGTCATATTTGGGCTGTTGCATCTGCTACTAGTCTATCGCTTCTTGACAAGGTTCAAATGAGAGTCGTCAATCTGATAGGCCCTTAACTGGCATCTAAGCTTCAGCCCCCCCCATTTACGAAACGTTGCTCCCTCTTCCTGTTCTACAAGTATTTTAATGGTGAATGCTCTTACCAACTGCGAGCACTTGTGCCCCTACGACGTGAACACCCTCGACAAACCCGACAGGCTGCTAAATCCTACCCCACATGGTAGAGATCCCTAGATGAAAAAATGATTCTACTCCAGTAGTTTCCTCCCCAGAACCGTTAGACTTTGGAATTCCATTCCAGGTTCCTGCTTCCCTTACTCTCCTGACGTGCAGAAGTTCACGTGCAACATGAACCGATATCTTGCTACTAAAATCCCTACATAGTGGCCCAGTAGTTTGTTCCCCTGATAGTACCTATTTACTATGCCTCCCCACGGGAGAGAGTTAGACACCAGGGTCGTTTTTTAACGTGGAGAAAAGGTACAAAAATAAAAATTGTCTCAATCGTGAAGGACCTCTCCTCCACCGAAAGAGAACAAGACACGGAAGTGCAGCATCCGAAGAACAGACACCACACTTTGATCTTGACCAAAAGGCCAGTTATTTTGTTGTAGCGTTCCCCTGATAGTACCTATTTACTATGCCTCCCCACGGGACAGAGTTAGACACCAGGGCCGTTTTTTAACGTGGAGAAAAGGTACAAAAATAAAAATTGTCTCAGTCGTGAAGGATTTCTCCTCCACCGAAAGAGAACAAGAAATAGAAGTGCAGCATCTGAAGAACAGATACTACACTTTGATCTTGCCCCGAGGGCCAGCGTTCCCCTGATAGTAGCCACTACACCAAAGTGGCAATATGCCTTGTTTTGGGGCGAAAAGTAATAAAAAACAATCACTCTCATTATTTATTATGACGTTTCCTTTTTTTTTCACTTAGCATGACTATTAATCTTTTTTCATCACTATTATTAGACTTATCATCACAAGCCCTTTTTTACCACTGTATCTTATTATTGCTATTATTATTCTTTTTTAATTTTTTTTATTTTACTTCATTATTATTATTATTATTATTATTATTATTATTATTATTAGTATTATTATTAGTATTATTATTATTAATACTAACAATTTTACTTCTATTTGCCATGTGTGCATTTTATTATTATTATTATTATTAGTATTATTATTATTATTATTATTATTATTATTATTATTATTATTATTATTTTATTATTATTATTATTAATATAACTACTATTATTACAATAATTATTATCTTGCACTTAGCCACTAGTAGCACTTTTATTTTATAACCAAGAAAGTATATGCGTATTTGTTAACTTATATTTTTAATTTCATAATTACGATTCTAGTATGATCTATTATCCTATATTTTATGTATTGATATATTTTGTTTATTTTTCTATCAGCTATTTATATTTTATCGTATATTCTCCCTATATTTTATAATGCATATCCTTATGTTATTAGTGTTTTTCATTATTGGTATAAAGATTATTATTTTTATTGTTAATATTATTATCATTATTTTATTATCAATATTATTACAATTATCACTATTATTAGTAGTATTACATTAATATTATTATTTATCTCTATTTTCAGTTTTGTTTATTTAATTTTTTTACCTATTATTATTATTATTATTATTATTGTTATTCTTATTGTTATTGTTATTGTTATTATTATTATTATTATTATTATTATTATCATCATCATCATCATCATCATCATCATCATTATTATTATTATTATTATTATTATTATTATTATTATTATTATTATTATTATTATTATTATTGGATCACCTGGAGGTTTCACATAAGTCATCAAAGATCTTATTGGAAACTTGTGGTGTTCTCTGGAATCTGGATAACAACAGGTCTCCCAAGACGTCCAACCCTCTCTATCTCCTTCGATAGCATTTGCAAATTGTTTTGCGTCGTAGCAACAGCCTCTTACCATTGATTTCTTATTGAAATTGGCCATTTGTCTATACTGGAAATAAGTGGCACTAAGCATTCCCAATATCCCAGTTCCCTTCGCGCTTGTCCTGAGGGTGTCTGGGTATTGCTCTCTCCTTTGTGTTTCAATCTTCCTTTACCCTTCTCGGCATTTTCGTATCACTTTTGTGTGGAGTGGGGCGGTGATGAGACAATGGGAGGGGATGTCTGATGCGGGCGTAGAACTGGTAGATATTCTTCATTTCCTGTAACGTTTCTTCATTATATTGTATGCATGTATTATTATCCGCATTAAAGGGGTTTCCTTTATATTTCATTTGTTTTCATTATCGGTAGACGTTGTACTTTTGCAGCTCTTCCTGTGACTCCGATTTCTGTCATTCTTTTTCGTAAGTTAGTCGGAATTGTTTATAATTATACTACTATTAACGCTATTATTTTTATTTTCTTCATCATCATCATCATCATCATCATCATCCAAATCCCTTTGGCCTCTCTGGCTAGCTCTATGTATTTGCTCCGTTTCTCTATTTCTTTCATAATCACCTGTGGTCAGCAGGGGCAGCAAAATCTACGATTTGAAAGGGGGTTTTATTCCTGGTAATTATTACATCTGGTTTTCTTGATTGGATGGATTTGTCCAACTGTATGTCCATGTCCCATAAAATTTTTGGTTCTAGTTCTCGAGTACTGTTGCTAGTGTATGCATGTGCCATTTGTCCGTACGTTATTAGGACGTCAGTTTGCACTATTCCAGTGCACCGTCATCCACAATTAGTCAGGCCTGTTTTTGTATTCCTTTTATTTTTAGCATTCATTACTATATGGTTTATCGTCTCGTCTCTTTGTCGACGGAGTTTCCATTTTTCGTTTCTTGTGTTTTATCGATTTATTTTGTGCTGCAATTATTAGAGATTAAGTTGCTCGGTTTATGTATCCTTTTCGAATCTATTTCCAGGTGTTTTCGTTATTCTTAGCTTGTCATTCTTATGAGTCTTCCGTTGAGTTGTGTCTTTTCCCATTTTTTCTTTTCTCGACGTACCATTTGTCTGTCTGTTTTCCGTTTTGTTGGTTATTTAAGTGTCTCTCGCTGCCATAATTATCCTTTCAGTATTTTGGCCTATGTATTTTTCTAGTCTTTTTTGTCATTCACACAGTCTTCTATACAAACCAGTCCTCTCCCACCGTCTTTCCTATTCACGTAGAGTGTGTCAATATCGTCCTTTGGGTTTAGTGCATTATGCATGGCCATGAGAATCATAGATATCTGGTCGACCTGTCTCATTTTTTTTTTGTCCACCCTATAAGCGACCCAGAGTATATTACTAATGAGACTGCCTATGTATGTATAGTTTTTTATTAGGTGTCTGCTATAAAACTTCCAGGATTTTTTTGTTCTCTGTAAGTATTCCTTTCCGATCCTCTCTTTTATTTCTGTTGCTTTAATGGGGTCCGCTTAAGAATTCCCAAGTATTTACAGTCGTCTTGTTCCCTAGTGCCCTTATCTCCCTTTGGTTGGGTAGTTACATGTCCTCTGTTATTTCAAGTTTTCTCTGTTTTATAACTATTAGTGGGTACTTTTCCATCCGAAATTTCGTTTGGATATCCTGGGTGCAGATCCTGGTAGTCTTAATTAGTTTCTCTATCTACTTTTTCTAGTCCATTCAAGAGGTTTCAAATCCTCCAAGTTAATCAGCAGGTTCATTTTTCCTCACTATTGGACAACTTGTATCCGGCTTGCCACTTGCTCAGAATAATACGTAGTATAATATGTATTTTGATTATCTCCTCCCAATGCAAAAATTGGATTTCCCAAAAAATTAAATACTAAAAAAATGACAAACGATATTTCTAAATTACCGTGTTCAAAATTATTGGCACGGCTTATTTTTTCTTTTCAGATAATTTTTAGATAGCGTTTACTTTGAATTAATTTAAATCATGGAATTTTCGTTATGGTTAAAACTAAGGAACACAACGAAGACATCAGGAAGCGTGTTAAACCGTGCCATCCCAAAGGGGGGTATGATAAGATTTCTAAGAAGCTAAACCATCGCAAATCGACCGTTCGGATCATCGTAAAAAAGTTCAAATCACAAGGTCACGTTATGATCGGCGAAAAAAAGGCTACTGTCACGGAAGCAGAGTGAAAAATATTTCGATTGGTCAACCAACACCCAAATATCACTGCTGGGGAGATTGTAGAGGAAGATTGAAGCTCTGGACTGAACGTGCTTCGACACACAGCTGTTAGAGTTTGGAAGTAAGCTGGTTTGTAAAACATATACGTCGAGGAAGACTTCCTCATTGAAATAGTGCATCTGAAACCAAGGCTAAGGAGTTGCCACTTAGTCGACGTCGGTGCTTCATTCATGTGATTTCCTTTGATTTAACCTTTTTCTATAGGGTTTTAAGGCAAAATGGGGTGCTTGTTGGACCGTGCCAATAAATATGATAATGGATGTATATATACATGCACACACATACACACATATATGTATATATATATATGAGTGTGTATATATATATATATTTATATGTGTGTATATATATATATATATATATTAACATACACCTATGTATATATATTTATATATATATATATATATGTGTATATATATATATATATATATATATATATATATATATATATATATATATATACATATATATTATACAGGTGCGTAATGTATCTATTTTGGCTTTTGTCAAATCATGGAAATGCTGTTTGGTATGCCATATATGAATTGTTCATCTATTTCGGTCTGCATATTTTCATTCTGCACACAAATCGAAGTATTAATAAAAACCTGTATGAAATAGAACGACTCCTTTATTGGCTATTAATTCGTCCTTCCATTTCCGAACGTATCTCGATGTTACCCTTATCAACAAGTAAGCACTTTTGCAGTGATGTCAAACGTCACGACAAAACACCTCAGATCACGCCAAATTCGAAACAAATTATAGAAATAAAAATGTATGTATTGTTCTGTGAAGGGTAGTCGTGACGGCGAATACCCCTTCTTAAATATTTTATGTTTAGAGTTTCTTTCTTTTCTTTTAAGGCAATATGTAAATTTATTGAAAATATAGTAACACGGAAAATTTTTATTATATATCCACTATTTTCCCTCATTTTTTAGTCTGAATTTTTAATTTGCTTTCGAATCATACCATTTTAATTTTTTCACATATTACACCAGATATAGTGTATCTTTTTTTAGTGTATTTATTACGTGATATTACTTGAAGGTAAGGTCATAATTCATGTTCTCGCGAATTAGTTAATATATTTATTATGATGAATTTAAATATCCTTTCATTACGCTGATTTCAATTCCTTGACTAACTCGATAATAATAATAAATATAATAATAATAATAACAATAATAATAACAAAAATAATAATAACAATAATAATAATAATGACAATTATGATGATAATAATAATAATAATAATAATAATAATAATAATGATAATACATCCTTATGTTTCTAAATAATATACTATGCTATGCGAATTAAAATTAAATTTCGTTAACACTGATAGATGAATGAACTAGTAATTGGACGAAAGCACAATTAAATCAGAAGTAGAGATACAACTAAACAAGGCAGGGTATTTTGATACACGTTTATATTAAATATTTTTCATGAAATTGTACTACGTGAACATGAAACTTAGAAATATTCGGGGGTTGTCTAAATATACGGCGTCAAAACAGCAGGAATAAAACAGATCATTAGAAAGTAATTACTCAGAAACAACATTATAAACTATAGTGAATAAACTATGTGGTAATAAAAAATAATAAAGTATAAGCGCATAGACAGTATCGTTTGTTATATATTCCCGACCACTTATAGTTTTCTGACGAAAAATCTAGCTTTCAGAGCTGACGATCAGAACTTTATTATAATAAACACTGGATGACGTTCAGTAGTGTATTTAGATCAATCGTATCTGAATAAAAATATGAATAAAGATGAGATATTTGTATAGAGGGGTATGCAGGTGACACGAAATACATAAAAGAGCAAATGAGGTCGGTTGGTTGTTTTTGTTTTACGGCATATCAAACATTTTCGTGTTATTTAATGCCGAATCCAAAGATTTTGAAGAATTTTTTTAATAGAATATATTTGTTGTTTTCACGTCGGTTTCTATTTAACCCATAGTTGGGACCCTAACAGGTACTACCACTTCGGGTCAGAGTGGACCTGGGAGCAATGGTAAATAAAGGGTGGTTCCACACTCCCCAAAGCCCAAACGCTGGGGCCTCACCACTGGGTATAGTTTAAGGTCATATTCAGGACCCCCATTGAGGGACTTTTACCCTCTGCAGGGGGGGGCAGTCGGCGTATTCTAATGCCCTACCGATAGGGCCGAGTACATGAGGAAGAGCACCAAAAGTATACTTACCTCACTAACAGACACTGAGAAAATAAACGAGAGACAAAACTACGAGAACAGCGATGAAACCTAAAAAAGAAAACAAGAAAATAAACAGACAATTAATGAGAACATAAAGGATAAAACGGAAAAAAATGAAGGTATATCGACGAATATGACTTTAACGGAGGAACTTAAAAACCGAACTACATCATTATAAAATAAAATAATTAGAATTACAAACAGCAGAGTAACGATCGACAAGCCACAATAAAAAAGCCAACGCAAACTCTATGTGCCACGAGACTAATAAAAAGAGTATCATAATAAACGAAAACATCTAAATGGCCTCCATAATTTATTTAAAAAAATAGAAAGGATATAGTATTGAAGCCACCCCATTGGAAATATAAACAACATCTTGAACACACAGACATGTAGAGCGAACGGGATTGGCCACATACACAAACACTCACACACCCACACACACACCCACACACACACATACACACCCACATATACACACACATCTCTCTCTCTCTCTCTATATATATATATATATATATATAGGTATATATCTATCTATCTTTATATATATATATATATATATTGCGCTGTAATTGCACATATATACACACAAACACGTAGTAAGTGTTTTATATATGTATATATATATATATATATATATATATATATATATAGATCGATAGATAGATAGATAGATACGTGTCAGTGGGATTGAATTTGTGTGTGTCAAACCTTCCTTCATTGAAAATTCTTCAGTTTCATATGTTCTTGTATCCACTTCAGCTTTCACACATCTCAGGGTTTAGTTTCTGTCAATGCATAAGCAGATTACGTAAAAGTGTAAAGAATATAAAAAAAAACACCATTCATGTGTGTTCCTTCTAAAGAAATTCTGTACGTAATGTGATAATCGCATTACATATATCACGAAAAACAACGTGTAGTGAAGTTAGGTTATTTTCCCGTTTGATGACATTACCGGATATTATCAGGGAAATCTCCTCTGTTGTATTCTAAGATGTTGACATACATATCGATTTTGTTCATGATAACAGCATTTACAATAATATATCAACGTGCTAACGATATATTGTCTGCCATTATTGTTTTATTTATGTTAAAACATGGAATACTCATTTAAACCCATTATATCCATGCCCTGGTACGAAAAATACGCTCTGATAAAAAAAGTAATATATCGTTTTAAAAGAAACAGTACATGTAAGCTATGGCCAATAAAATTTAAAACGTGATACATTATAACATAACAAATGATTGATTTATAGTCTTTTCTTTGATGTTGATCGACCACTACATCCTTGTAGGGATTATAATCCATGTTTTGTAAGAGATATACTTATTAAAACTGTCGATCCATAAAAATGTGCAATATCCACGTAATTCAGACAAAATATCCTGCTATTTTACCGGGGGTTAATTTAAAAAAAAAATGTATTTAAAATATGTACAATTTAAATGCTTACTCTGGAAAAAAGTAAATGCTATAATTTCATTGTCTAGTATTATTTGACTAACATCATTGACTGTTTTTTTTCATATTGGGTTGGATTAATGTTTAATAAACATGCAAAATTATAAGCCATCTTATTTTCATAAATAAAACGGTTAAGACCGATTAATATATGAGACACTTTATATGAGAAAAATTTAAAATCTGTTGTATTGATATAAATGTGATGAGTGTGTAAAACTGTACCAGGCTGTCATATATGTAAACCATTGGGCTCTGATTGAAATACCTAAGTTTAAAATGTCGCATAAGTTTCAGGAACTGTGACGGAGTAATGGATATTAGAAATGATAAACTTACTCAAAATGTCAAAATGATGTATTCCGATCTGAATAACTAATCACCGTTTAGTGTTAAAATCGTTTGCTAATGTTTGTAATTTTATTATATAGAAATCTACGATATCTTGTAGATAGCTAATTGTTTGTCATGATAAACGACAAATAAAATTATATAATTTAAATATAATTAAAACTATATAATTGTTACGGAAATATTGGAGTTAGGATAGCAAATTAATATGAGTAACATATTATCATGGAATACAATTTCAAATATGGTTCTTACTATATTCCTGGATGTTGCATGCGTACGGATTTAAATTTAGGTTATATATATATATATACATATATATATATATATAGTAAAAAATATTTATATATATATATAGACACATGCTTTATCATATGCATATCTATCGATATATTTAAAAGTGGCAATGGTTGTATGTATGCGTGTCTGTGTACATTTTCCTTCCGAACTTTTAGTCTACAGTTTCAAATTTGACATAAGAGGTATTGAGATTGGGAAAATTTCTTAATCGGTTTTTGGGCAAAGATTTTCTGTCAAAGTTTATCGATTCAACTTTTGAGAACTCTATCAAACTCATCCACTAAATTTGGTTTTAGACACGTTAAATATATAGATTACATGGTCAGGTATCTAACTTTATAATTACAATTTTAGCCCAAAATAAGTACTTAAAGGGGGACAAAATTTGGATCAATTTTTTAAAACATTGACGCTACCGTCTCTACCTACTCTTTCTATGTTAGTTAAAAAAAGACTATTATATAGAAATCCATCGCCGTACATATTCACATTTTAATATGTGCATAGGCATGCAAAGTTATAAACAGTACATAGGACCCGAGCAAAGCAGAGCCGAGCTACTAGTAATATATATATATATATATATATATATTTATATATATTTATATATATATTTATATACTTAGTTTTTTTTTACTATAATAATTATTAAATACCTACATACACTAGTGTTTCATCCTTTCGGGAATCTTCAGTGCAGGGTCTCACGATTAATACCAGTCGAACGATTCGAACCCCGCATCACGAGACATCTCTGTCTCGACTTAGCGAAGACCTAATACATTCGACAACTATTAACCGCGTGAAACACCGTCGAATTTAAACATTTTAATTTTAAATGTTCATTTACGTAAGCCAGAGAGGGATCTACTCGTTATACGATGAGCTATGCATAAGAGCTATATTGACCGACTTTAATTCAATTGAAAGTGCACAACGATAAGAAACGAATTTCTTAAAGTCATTTTTTTACTATAATAATTATTAAATACCTACATATATATATATATATATATATATATATATATGTAGCATTGTTTACAATTAACTTATTAAATATCTACAAACAGTTCTGTGTTGTGTCTACTTATATACATACATACATGCACACATGTGAGGATGATTACAGCGTCTTGTGAGACGAGTGTCACTCCCTGAGACACTGAAAGTCTAATAGCCCGAAAATGACCTATTTAATTATGCCGGCGAATTCACGCGCTTAAGCAGACATGACAGTGAAGACAGTCATCGGTATACACACACACACACACACACATATATATATATATATATATATATATATATATATATACGCACGCATACATACATTTATACACACATACGCACATACATATCACACACATATATACATACATGGTGATTTCAGTGTCTTGTAAGACGAGTGGCACCCCCTCAGACACTTAAAGTACATCAGACCAAAAATGACTTCCATCGCCATATGGAAAATCGCAGAGGGAGTATCTATACACAGATGATGTTACAGAGGCTTAGCTTTGTACGACAGCTAAGTATCTCTCTCGGTTCACAATGGTGAGATCCAGGCAACAAGCAAGAGCCAGATAGCCAGCAACAATACAACTGCAGACCAGATTACTCCCGGCACTGATTTCCCGCTTTATGTTGTTTTTTTTTTATCAGAGATGTGCTTCTCCTAGAAAGCTTGCCTTCACCATGGCATGCAGGAGATCTCTCCACCCTAACACAAACACACACACGCATACACCCACACATACACACAAACAGACACAGTCGTAGTTGGTCGTTGACCCCGAAAAAAGTTCATTCGCCCTTTGGAAGGTCTTGTTTTAAATCTTTCAGGGAGAGTAGGCATCCTTCTCACCAAACAATTTTGGTGGGGGAACCAGTTTAGTTGCCGGTGACTCGGCCATGAGGCGGCTAGTACTGGGGTACATTGTACCAGTAGCATATGCCATGAACTGACACATACACACATACATACATACACATATGCATACATAGATACACACACAATGTATATATATATATATATATATATATATATATATATATATATATATGTAAATTATTTACCATGATCATTCTAAAATGCCTACATACTTTTGTGCAGCCGCCAACGAAACAATCTTTAAGGCCATAAGCAAGGAGCATATCCAGAGGGTCACTGTCAACCACGAGAAATATCGTTGAAATTATAAGATTTTTTTTTTAAATTTCCTAAGGCCCGTCAGCGTGATCAAATGATTATACTATTATAATGTTCACATGCAAGATGAATGGATGGCTTTGTTTTCAACTTTTACATTCCCAGGGAAACAAGATTCTCAAAGGAATTTACATAATTGTTTAGTAAAATAATGACTAACTACCTCCAGATACTAGTAATTCATCTATATGTAAATCATAATATGCAGAGTGTAACGAGTACTATATATATATATATATATATATATATATATATATATATATATATATATATATATATATATATACATATACATATATATATCTTTGAACAGATAGGTTTATCTAAATATATAACGCACTGAGGCGGGTTAAATCACAGATTAATGAATCTGGTTTTATCAAATCTATGCTATTTTTACACAACATTTCATATCTTTTTTTTGGTTAAACCATTTTTCTCATTCTCCAGTATATTGATTTAATATTTTGCATAGATTCCATATATGTGACGAACAAAAACAGATCTTCTATGTTGCTTATTACTTTCCTCGAAGGAGATGTCCGTACATCGAAAACCATATATCAAAGAAATAACTTGGAATATAGTATTCTTTTTTTTAAATCATAATTATTTTTTTAAACTCATAATTTTCTGAATATAAGTTAAACATAAAAATACTACATATTTATATGTAAATATATGTATAAATACATACGGTGCAAGTCGTTTTATTGGATGTTATTTTTTTAAAATTTCATAACCCCCAGAGAAGCAAATGCTACACCATTAGTAAACAACTAACCTATCACCGTCAACAATCCTAATTACTAAATTTGTCATACGACTGTGAAGATTTAGACTTTGATCTTGTAAAAAACCGGAACTATAAAAATGTCAATAATCACAAATATGTGGCAGAAGAGGCAATCCATTAAAAAGTACATATTGATTCACACAGTTTAAAAGAGGATATTTCAACTTATAACATTTTAATTATTGAGTTGCATCCGACTAAATGATGGATGTAGTAAGTAACCAATGGATTTCCTGACACAGTATTGCCCGTAAAATAAAACTAAACCACTCGTTGAATACATCAATATATACCACATCTATAATTCATATCCAACAATCATACTATTGTGGCGATACGAACAATGACTGACACCTATATTAACATTAGTCTTTAAACTGAAAAAGTACGTTCTACTAAGTTGCATTGGTTGCTAACAGCTTATTTCGTTTGGAATACAGTTCCTTATGTTTTCTATTCTTGAACCTCTGAGAATTTGTTCAGATTTTAAAAAAATTGTATACACTGAAAGCAAAACAATGTTATGTCTTTACAATTAATTTTTATTTGAATAATTTGTAATACTGAAGTTAAAATATGTTTCTTCTAAATGTTTCTTAGAAATGCTATATGATTTGAGATTTTCCGAGAATTATAATATATTAAGCGATACCGTTCAATGGTTTACGAGCCAAGGTAATATAAAAAGTACAATATGATGGGCGGAGTAAAAGAAACTGTTACTATTTAGGAAATAAGCAAAAGGTTTTTCTGTTTATATTTAGACAATAAGCCAAAGGTTTTTCTGTGGGTTTATATTACGCAAATATGACTATATTGCCTAATTAACTAAATATGTTAATAGAAAGCTTGGCAGACATATGCTGGTAATACTTATTCGAGCCTGTTTTTTGTACGGGATTATGAAACTCTGATACAAATGTCCTTGTTCTATACGATTAAATAAACATTGAATAAAAAATATAAGAAGAAAAACCAAAGTTGGTTAAACTAGTAAATATATATTTTTATATAGATAAGATTATGTCAAACTTGTTTTAGAAATATATGTTTTATCATAGATAGGATATATGGGTAGGTGGTAAAAAAATGATGTGGACATTTATACATCCGGGACGAGTACACTACTCTGTGTAGCAAAAATATCACGAGTTATTCGTTAGCTGCGTCAGGTTAATTTTAGACATTATTATTGTTTGATATCCGCGTAATTCATTATTATTGTTTGTATTACTTGTAAACAAATTTATTTCATCTTGTAATGCATTATTATTGTTTCATTATTTGTAAACATTCCTATTCTTTTAACATTCAGTGCGATTGTGTAATTAAACTGAACATGTAAATCAAGCTGCAGGAATTATATGTTTTATGATACGAATGAATGATATTTTAATGTATTTATATAACACAGAATTATATATATATATATATATATATATATATATATATATATATATATATATATATATATATATATGGATAGTATTAACACAGCTAAAAATGTGACTACTGTACCTATAAAATAGCCATTTAAAAATCGATTCCTAAATATTTTTAATAACGTTGTGTGCGTTTTTTTTTATATCTCATACTGCGGTTGAACGACTGTAAAATAAGTAAAGGCAGGACAGGTGATTTCTAGCCTGATTTTGTTCCGTTAAAACGATCGATCGATACTGAAAATGTGTTTTAGATATCGATCTATAGTCTACTGGTGTCTATGACTTAAACGTTGTGAGAAATAAATGGTTCGGCGTTTTTATTCTCAGTCACTGTGAGTATAAGCTAGAAATCTGATTTATGTGACACAGGTGCAGTAATTTACTCTCAGATAACTGACAGAAAAATCTTTTAAATATATGACATTCGTTGTATATATATATATATATATATATATATATATATATATATATATATGTGTGTGTGTGTGCGTATATATGTGTGTGTGCGTATACATATATATACACACACATATGTATATATATCTATCTATCGATCTATCTATATATCTATCTATCTATCTCTCTCTATATATATATGATTTCATACAACAGCATAGGCGTATATATATATATGTGTGTATATATATAAATATATATATACATATATATATATATTTAGAATATATTATAAAAGTTCATCTCTTTATAAATTACCAAAGCTATGAACTGATACATATTTTAATAGGAACATTATAAAGTACATATGTGCACGCATGTCTGTGCACTTGCTTTGCGGAAGTAAAATAATCAGAGAACATATCATTGAAAGAGTTATCATTAGTGCAACTATTTTCATCTTAAAAAAATCATAATAGAAAACATTACTTAAACAATGCAAGAGAGTAAATAAATTTGGGTGTCGTGTAAGGGAGCATAAATATTGCCTCGAAACCAAGCTATTGTTTGTGCATGGTTTTAATAATCAAATATTACTTTTCTTACACTCTAAATTAATGTCGCTATACTAGCTAGACTATCGCTCCAACTTTACATATCATTATTTTATTTTTAATAAAAATATAAAATCATAATTATTATAATTTAATAATGTCATTTTGTTAATTAACAATGTTATTGCAATTTCCATATTCCATAAACATGTAGGAAAAACACTCACCCAACTCTATTAATATACAATATAATACAACATACACGCACATACACATACAAACCAAACCCCCCATATATATATATATATATATATATATATATATATATATATATATATATATATATATATATATATATATATATATATATATATATATGTAAATGTTTTTAAAAGGAACGCAATCACGTGAGCAGGATTTTCCTTCTTTAACACGATAACAAGTCACGTTCTTATTTTTTATTATTAATCTATTTATCTATTTTCGAAAGAGTGTCACGTGCAAGTGGAGAAGGAAAAACATATTTATGCAAAATTTCTGTCGAGAATTGTTTGAAGCTCCGACTTTTTTTGGTGTTCACTTTAATAATAACGTGAATGTATAAGGTGAATTTATTAGACACAATATGATTCAACTACAAAAAAATAAATAAAAGCTAACGTGAATTAAGATTAAAGTTAAGGAGTAATTGTTGACACTCACCCCTTTTAAAAATACTTGTTAAACTATGTGACACATTTATATTCTATGGAGGCCAGGAGCGAACGAATATCCAACATTATTATACCATATTTTCTAAATCTGAAACATTATTATAAAAGTATACTTATGCAAATAGATATGACAAACATTTATTTAATGTGTGCCATATTTCCATGGAGTACAGGCGCGAACGCAGATCTCACACTTTTGATTATACCAACGCTATTTCAGTTGAAATATACTTAGCAAAGTATTCTCATGTGCATCTATATCAAAATCTCTGGTAAATGTTTTTTTTTTTTTTTTTCTACCATTTGGGGGGTCAAGCGCGATGGCAGACCGCACAATGTTTATGAACCACCGTTCTGCAACATCAAACATGTTAACTCTTGTGTCTCGACACATCTTCTATCATTATATGTAATCAACTTTTTAAAAATAATCAACCATATAGGAGCATATTCGTGACCAGACACACACACAGCTGTTCAGCTTATATATATATATATATATGTATATATATATATATATATATATATAAAGATATATATATATATATATATATATATATATATAACGCTGTTTCAACAATAAACATCAATGACAAATACCACTCTACATTAAATTTTTCTTTCAAACTTCTCCACCTAGCCTACACGAGCAATAAGAACCGAAACCAATGCATGGAGATAAAAACGAAGGCTGCTGCAAATAAAGCCAACCTGAAAGTATTCTGTAATTCTATGTGATCGAAAAAGCAACTTGCGTATCAAATAAATGACTGTAAAATGATAATTATAATAGGCAGGCTGTGCCTCGCATACGGTGTAAAGAGGATGAAGTATGCAACGGGCGCGATTGAACAAAGCGGGACTGTAACATATATGTCTAGTAGGTTATCATCTAGCTATAAAAATGAACAGTTATTTCATGTATGAATCACTACGAGACACTCTGTTTATGATAAATATTTTGTTTATTTTACTTTATATTTATATACACGCATTAACAAAATGACGGCGGTTGGGGTTAGTTGCAGAGGCTGGCCTCAAACTGTGTCAACTCACAAAAGTACATTAAGATCTGTATATTTTTCCTTTTTCAGAATTTTTTTGTTTTTTACTTCCCGTCTCGACAAAACTGAACAGTCTCCTGTTAAGCAGTGGTACGGGCAAACGGCAATAAAAAATCGAAATTCCGAGATTTTGAGCTATCTTTCCGCATGACGTTAATCGGTCATGGGTCAGGCCGAGAAAATAGGTTATCAGGTCCAAATGATACCAATAAAAAGAGGAGATGAAACAAAACAATAGTCGGAGAGAGAGACGTGGACAGTATGCAGGTAGAAATTGACATTGAATATTCCGCGTTTAATCAACTCTAGGACTCTTCAGGCTTATGCGCGACTTTTGTGGTTGTCTGTCGTTTTTGTATAAGCAACTTTAATTGAGATTTTAGTTAGCCAATCAACTTTCTAGTATGCATCGCGCCTCCCTATCAGCCAATGAAAATGCCCTTACTAGTAAACACCAATAACGAATGGATAAAAACTAAAATGACAAATTCGTTCGATATGGCGATGGGTGTCATATATTCTGCAGAGACATCAGATATCCTGGGATTTTTCATTCTATATACCGTCACAATGATATTTGATACTACGGATATCGGTATATATATATATATATATATATATATATATATATATATATATATATATATATATATATATATATATATATATATATATAGATGACTCAGAAAAGACTCCAACAAAGTCAAAGGATAATTTTAAGCGAATCATACACAAGGGAATGAAAAAATAGGCCTAAAAGCAGACACATCAGCTAACATAAAATAAGAAACTTCCTGGACGTCACGTTAAATTTAGAAATAGCACATATGAACCCTAGTTTACAGATAACCCTACTGCAATATATGTAAACGCTAAGTCCAATCACCCACCATCAATTATTAAACAGATTCCTAACTCTATCGTAAGTACACTCAACAATGATTCAAGCAAGGAAAATGCATTTAACAGGTCAACAAATATCTATGAAAAACCCCTACAATGTAGGGAATACAAGAATAACGATATCAAATATAAGCAGCAAAACACCAATAACTAAAATAAAGTTTAAAACAGAAGAAAAAGAACTATAATTTGGTATACGGCCCCATACAATCAAATGTACAAAAAAAACTTGGCAAGAAATGTATAGATCTTATTGAAATAAACTTTCCCGCAACCAACCCCTTACACACAATTTTCAATAAAAATACATAAAAGTAATCCTACATCTGCTGCAAAAATTTAGAGATTATAATTCTATCACATAATAACAGAACATTAAATACAAACAACGTGAACAACAACCAAATAAACAATAACAAATTTGACAGCACGAAAAAAATAAAACTAACACTAGCAGAAATAGTAATAATAATAATAATAATAATACAAATAATAATAAAAATAATAATAATAACAATAATAATAATAATAATAATAATAATAATAATAATAATAATAATAATGCATAGAGGGGCCGTTCGTCATCCTCCGAATGTTGACCAACTTTTTAATTTCAGAAACTAAAATAACACGGGCGCTGAGCAGGTAAGTATGACCTCTTATTTCAGAGAACAAAAAGATACCGAGCAAAGACAGCACATCCATGAAAACCATAAAGAAAAACAATCCTAAGAAAGAAATGGACACCATAAAGAATAGACACGTAATGGCATGCTTCTATAGAACTATAAAGGTTATCTTGAGCGAAGGAAAGAACTATGGAACCTATCCAGTGACTTCTATACGACAGAACAAAGCATTTCGGCCCATGCAAGATTAATACTCAAAAAAGGTAGCCTCTCTAAACTAGAACAAACAGAAATTCGGCGAAAAAAATATGATGAAACTGAACAAGAAGTATCCCCCAAGGTAACCGCACGTAGAGGACCCCCACAAGTTGACGCCCCACAAGTAAAAACACCCAAAGCCGACGACCAACAAAGAACGAAGTCCACAAACGTGGAAACCGAGATCAATGAAAGATAACTAACACAGACTGAATCAAATGAAGTAAATAAAATAATACAGATTACGAACGAGGAAAAACAAAGCTCCCATCAGTAAGAAACTAAGAGCATGGGAAACTAACAGCAGAAATAGAGAAGGTTAGCAAGCTCCTCCCATATATAGCAACAAATAAAATCACAGACTTACACAACCTAAGTTACGCGGGCTCCAAAAATGGTAAGTATGCATCTCAAATCAGAAAAAAAAACAACCGGGGACAAGCGGACCGACAAAACCTGAATGGGAAAGAAGACTAGAAATCCAAATACACACATATAAAAAAGGAAGCAAGCAATGTGGAGAAAACGGAACATTGGAAATGTAACTGACAGGGAGAGGCTAAACAAGAAACATTAAGAACTGGACCAAAAAATAAAAGCAACAGAAGCGAGATGTAGACGATATAGATATAAATCTGAACAATGTAATAAAACAGAACATTTAAAACTAATGAAAGCAATTCTACCAAAATGTGAACGGAGGAAACACAAAAACAGTACAACTAAATCTACCGAAACGAAACTCTACTGTAGTAAAATATGGGAAGAGCGACGAAATCACAATAGAAATTCCTAATGACTGAACGACAGAAAAAAGAGTTAGAACAAATAGAAGAAGGAACAGTGAATGAAATTTACAAGGGTACCATAAAGAAATCCGTGGAAAAAATGGCACACTGAAGAGCACCAGAGCACGACGGGGTACATGCATACTGAGTCGAAAAATTCACAAATTTACACGAAAGGCCAGCCCAAAACCTGAGAAGAGGTATACAGGAAGCAGGTGTACCAGACTGGATGAAAAAAGTCAGAACCACACTGCTACAGAAGAACACGGAGAAAGGAACCGCCCCTAGCAACTATAGGCCAATCACATGCTTACCTGCTTACCAACTGTGGAAGGTACTGACAGCGCAACTTAGGGAACAAATCTACCACCCTCTGAATAACCGTGGACTTATCCTCGAGGAGCAGAAAGGATATCAAAAATGAAAAAAAGAGGAACACATGACATGTTATATATGGATCAAAAGATCCAAAAGGAAGTAAAAAGGAGGAGAAAAAATTAGCCATGGCATGGATCGACTACAAAACAGCGCACGGCAGGATCCTCCAAGTATGGATAATAGAATGCCTAAAAATGTATAAAATACCAAGTCGGATCATCGACATAATAGGAAATGCAATGAAAACATGAAGACTGGAATTGGCAGCCGATGGACCACACATTACAGAAATTAACATACAAAGAGGACTCTTTGAAGGAGACTCACTATCACCACTACAATTCATCATATACATGATGCCTTTGCACAGTATTCTGAGAAAGTGCTAAGCCGGACAAAAGGTCCCGAATACACATTAAAAATTAACCACCTGATGTACATGGACGATCTGAAACTATTTGCAAGGACCGAAAAGGAGATTGAGACACTAATCAACACTACCATAATCTTAAGTCAAGACATCCAAATGGAATTGTGAATGGAGAAGTGCACACAGTAATCTATAAGAATGGGAAAACTGGAAACGACACAAGGCATGGGACTACCCAACCAAACAGAAAGGAGGGCACTGAGGGACCAATACAACTATAAATACTTGGATATTCTGGGAGCGGGCACCATCAGAGCAACAGAAATGAAAGAGAAAATTAGAAATGGATACCTCAGGAGAACAGGAAAACTCATGTAAACGAAATTATAAAGCAGAAACCTAATAAAATGTATAAATACATTGACACTATCGCTAGTAAGATACTCTGCACCGTTTATAGGATGGGCAAAAAAAAAGAACTGAGACAACTCGACCAGAAAACAAGGAAACTCATGATCATGCAGAATGCACTGCACCCATAGCACGACACTGACACACTCTTAGTCAAAAGGAAACACGGCGGGAGAGGACAGATTTGTATAGAAAACTCTGTGAAGTATACGAAAAAAGAAGTAGAAAAATACATAATGCAAAACACTGAAAGGATAAATATAGCAGCGACAGACACCGAAAAAAATAGTAAAGAAACACACAGAGAGACAAACGACAAAGCGAGAACTGAGAAATGGGAACAGAAACAAACTCCTACGGGGCATGGACATACGGACGAACAAACCAATCCAGCTTGAAAGACCAGATGTCGTAATAATTAACAAGAAAGAAAAATCCTGTCAAATCGTAGACTTTGCTCTCCCAGCTGACCACAGGGTGAGTATGAAAGAAAAGGAGAAACGAAGCAAATACACAGAGCTAGCCAGAGAGTTAAAAGGGATTTGGATGATGAAGAAAATCAAAATTGCACCGGTAATAAGAGGAGCACTAGGAACAATTCCGAAAAACTTCGAAAAAAAATAGCAGAAATTTGAATCAGAGGAATAACTGTAAAAATTAAACACCTAACGATAACGAAAACGGCTAAAATATAAAGGAATACATAGAATGGGGTATATACCACCAGACAATACAACAAAGAAACGTTACAGGGAATGAATATCGCCGAAGCTCTACACCGCCATCATACATCCCCCATGGTCTCATCATCCCCATAGAAAAGTGATACCAAACAGCCGAGAAGGGTCAAGGAGGATAAAAAGACCGATGAGAGAGCGGTGACCAGACCTCCGCTGGACAAGCTCAAAGAGAACTGGGATCGTGGGGAGGATTAGTGCCACTCAAATTCCAATATAAACCAATGGTCACTACAAGCGAGAAGTCACTGGTATGAGGATGTTGCGAAGACGAAGATTTATCTGTAAGTGTATCGAAGGAGGTGGAGAGAGCTGGACGTCTGGGGAGACTTGTTATCACTCAGCTTCCACAGAACACCACAGGTCTCTAAACCGATTTTTTGTTGGCTTGTGTTAAAGCTCCATGTGAGCCAATAATAATAATAATAATAATAATAATAATAATAATAATAATAATATTTATTATTATTATTATTATTATCATTATTATTATTATTATTATTATTATTATTATTATTATTATAATTATAAACCAACCCCGGAAAAACTTACTAGAAATAAAAATGAAAATACTAAACACAAACAAGATAAATGCAACTGTAGACACCGCACCCTTTGCCCAGTTCAAAATGCGTAACTAAAAGCGTAGTGTACTGTTATATAAGGGGTTTCATTGAGAGTCTTATTATATGGCTTGTTGTATCTTAGAGAGAGTGTTTAAGAGGAATGTTGAAAAAGACTTAGAGAGATTGTTCGTTTATAACGATTTCTATATATTAAATGTTCATTCATAAATTGCGTTTATGGAAGAAGTAAGGGAAGAAGCTCTTGGAGTGAGGAGACAGTGTTCACTGTTCGGACATTGTGTAGACATGATGATGTTGATTCCTATTGTGGATATGAGAAGTCGAAATGTGTATGTAAAGACATTTTATAACACAGATATATAATACAATTTTCACTTTACCTTTTTGTAAGAATCATAAACACAATGCGAGCTTTACAAAACACATAATGGATTTATTTCTTCACACGACCGGCTGTGATTTCCATCATCAAGAATTCAAAGCTTCACATTTTAGTTTCAAAGTGACGTCTCGCTTCCTAGACGACTGACTGTTACTTTCCCAGTTTTTTTTTCTGACTGACTTCTTTTACTCTAAAGTTTTTCTCTATCCCAAGAACTTTATATTTTCCGTGACGTCATACACATGTTAAAACATGTGCCTTCTTTCACGTGTTCTGGGCATGCGTTTCCAAAACTTTTCCTATTTCTACAAAACGGAATGTTAACCTATACTCAGTAACCTATTTTTCCAATATGTTAAAAACATTATCTTATAAGCTGCATTCTTTCAATTTAAAATTTCATAACAAACTTGACAGTTCAAATTCTTTTCTTGAAATAGTTTATCTATATTCTATACAATTGTTTGTTTTACATTATTAAATTCACACACGTACTCTATTTCTACACCTAAATGACGAGGTTCGAATTTCGTCTATTGCTATTTCATTTTCATCTTAACTAATCTCTCTATTTTTATACTTACATGAGAAGGGGACACCCCTTATAATGTAAGATTTCTCCCTTGCATATTTCACACAAAAAAAATATGCATTTTTAAATTTAGTACATTTTTTGTTTTTATATCTACACAACCACACGGCTAGAAAAATCAGTCTAAAAAACAAACAAAAAAATCTCTTTCAGTCAGCTCTCCACGGCCGACTTCACACTTATTTATTTTTTTATAAGATCAGAACCTTTCTGATCTTCGTGGCATTTACTTTTAGGGTGTAGGGTCTTTACCTATGATTCACATCAGCTATCTTTCAGCCACCCATATGCCGCAGACTAGAGGTTTCCACCTCCTTCGAAATTGAAGACTTCCTTCGTAAGGTGTCCTGATCTCTCTTTCCGCATGGTAAGTCTTATCAAGTATGGCTCTGTTTTTATTCTATAACAATCTTATACGGGTCATACCAAAGTTCATATACTTAAATCTTTGGGGTTGGCTTCAGAAGTTTAAGATATACCTTTTTTTCTCTCATACGGATTCACTCGGATTTCCTTGCTTGGATTCTTGAAACTTACACGAGGATTTAGAAATATCACCCGTAACTAAATAACACTTTTCTGCGCCCAACATCTTAATTGCCCTCTAAATATTATCTAATAGCTCGATTTTTTTTGTGATTTTTATTTTCTCTAACCAGAGCCTCCAAGATCCAGCAGATATATCCCACATTCATGCGTCTCTACAAAAATACATGGTTGTATCTTTCTTACGTAATCTACGGCATATTTTTGCCTGTCTCTTACTTCATTAAGCTATACGTGATTGCCTCGTGACTACATATCCTAGGTTTACTGATCCCCTTAAGAATTTTCGTATTCTTTCCAACGCCTGTTTATTAATTAAGCCAAGCCTTACAACTTGCTTTGAGTCGTTACGTGCAACCAGCTTATTTTAAGCACTTAGTTAACCAGGTTCCCATATTTTTCGTATAGGGGCACATCTTGTGCTTATCAATCCCTACCAAGTCACTTTTTTGGCGGAAAATTATTAGGATCTCTAAAAAAAACAAAACCAAATGCTAATTACGGCTTATCACATGTAATAACTCTCTAAATACCCGTATACGTAATTTTAATTCTTGTTCTCCCTTCTACAATTCTAACTGAATCTGTAAGCCAACCATACGTCTTAACTAGTTTTTACTCCTAGACTGTTTAAATTTAATGTATATTTACTGATAACTTTGAATTCTTTCTGTGAAAATCAATAACATTTACATACATAATACAATTTATAATATTTGTTCAACATCATAAAAATATTTAAAACAATACCTTAATACATTTAACTATGATTTACACAAAACTATGATCAACAGTTACAACGTAACAAAAAATATATGTAACAAACAACAATTAAACCAATCTGTCCAAAATAATCGCCCTTTTTTTCAAAAACAATTCAAATGAAACACACTCAAAAAAAACGAAAAGTTCAACTATGAACACAAAAATGCATTTCCAAACAGAATTTACACGCTGTTTAAGAGACTACATGCGACTTTTGAAAAATTCCTGTTTGATTGACAGATTAAATTCAACAATTCGTCCAAACGATTTCATATTGACACAAATGTCTAACTGACACTCCATACACATTTCAAAACAATTTTGGGTGAACCAATCTCTGCATTTGCGTGTATGTGTGTGTGTGTTTTAACAAACCAATTCATTTATAAATGAATTACGCATGGTGACTTGTTTACTATATTTCGATTCATTACTACGGATTGCTTTTACGGCATATCGGCCGTTTCTTCTTTTTCTGTTTAATATTTCTTGTATCTTTTGTTGTCTATGTGCGTGTGTGTTCAATTTTTTTGTTCTTTTTTTTGTTCGCATTTCTGTGATCGTGTAATTTTTTTCTCGTGGTATTATTCATTTATTTATTTCTTAAATTATCTTGGACCCTTTTAAAACGTCGTGTTTCTTTTTCTTTTTCTCATTTGCTGATCGACTAGTAAACGTTGTGTTTTTTTTCGTAGTATCGACCCCAGGTTCGTTTTTTTTGCATCGCTGATGCAAACTGGTTCACGGACATCTAAATATGTATATGTAATATATAGGGGTTTCATTAAAAGAGTCTTAAGGATAAAGAGATGTGGAAGGACTCAGAGAGATTGTTTGTTTATAAACAATTCCTATATATTAAATGTTCATTCCTTATGGCACCAAATTATATTTTTGTTACATATAGGGGTTATAGAAAAAGAACGTCTTAGATTCTTATTAGAGTGTTTGTCTTGAAAGAGAGTCTTATCTGTCTTGTTGTATCTTAAAGAGAGTGTTTATGAGGAATGTTGAATTTTACATAGAGAGATTGTTCGTTTATAACGATTCCTATATATTAAATGTTCATTCCTTAATTGTGTTTATGGAAGAAGAAGGGGAAGAAGCTCTAGGGGTGAGGAGACAGTGTGCACGGTTTGGACATTGTGTAGACATGATGATTTTGATACACATTGTGAATATGAGAAGTCGATATGTGTATTAAAAGACATTTTATAACACAGATATATAATACAATTTTCACTTTACCTTTTTGTAAGAATCAGAAACACAAGACGAGCTTTACTAAACACATGATGGATTTGTTTCTTCACACAACCGGCCGTGATTTCCATCATCAGGAATTCTAAGCTTCACATTTAAGTTTCAAAGTGACGTCTCGCTTCCTAGACGACTTACTGCTTCTCTCCCAGTGTTTTTTCTGACTGACTTCTTTTACTCTAAAGTTTTTCTCTATCTCTAGAATTGTCTATTTTCCGTGACGTTATACGCATGTTAAAACATGTGCCTTCTTTCACGTGTTCTTTGCCTGCGTGTCCAAAACATTTCCTATTTCTATGAACGGAATTTTAACCTATACTCAGTAACCTATTTTTCCAATATGTTAAAAACATTATCTTATAAGCTGCATTCTTTCCACTTAAAATTTCATAACAAACTTGACAGTTCACATTCTGTTCTTGAAATATTTTACCTATATACTACACATGTGTTTGTTTTACATGTTTAAATTCTCACACGTAATCTATTTCTTAACCTAAATTACGAGGTTCGAAGTTGGTCTATTGCTATTTCATTTTCATTTAAACTAATTTCTCTATTTTTATACTTAAATGAAAAGAGTACCGGGCCACAATATTCGACAAATAAACGCGCATAACAAGAAATATTACGTAGGGATGCCTTTCTTATATTTTAAAACTCGATATTATGACGACAAAAGTGAATTGAACTATACAAAAACTTAGCATTAAAATAACGCTAGCAAAAAATACTGGGAACTCAAGGAAACGGGCATTCACCGGTAGTCGAATGGAGGCTAATATGACAAGCTACCATATGTGGAGACCTTCACGAACAATGCAGATTATGCCTTCACGAAAAATGTGCTATCCTGTACTGTAACATCTATTAAACTGTAGAAGAAAAATAGCGAACAACTGTGTTGACTTGTTTTCCTTTTTTTAACATAGTAATCTAGAAAAAAAAATGCGGTTACGTTTTTTTTTAAACAGTGATCACCACTTATGAAGGCCCGGAAGCTACTCAGGGATAAGGGTTATTGCAAGTACATTACGTTAGTGAGGAGATTTGCTGAAATGTTTACTTAAGGGGGCGGTTCATTAGGAATTTGCTAACATTGGACTTGAAGACATCCAAGTTGTAGTCCGGAGGGAAGCATGCAGCCGGAACAGAGTTCCACAGGCGTGCAGTTCTAAGAAAGAAGCTTTGTTCATGGAATATGCGTTTTGATTAAGGCACAGATATAGAGTGGGGGAAATTTTTCAGAGAAAATTCAGCAAGACGGGTGTTTTTCGTGAAAGATTGGCGAGGGGGGACCAGAGATTGGAGTTAAGACGAGAATCTGCCATGGAAATAACGATAAAACAAGGACAGGCTCGCAACGTCTCTTCTGTGGGAGAGAGGTTGCAGGGTATAGAAAAGGGCATCTCCCACTAAGCCACGAAGTCTATTTTGTACTCTGTCAAGGAAGGATAGGCTGTTTTTAGCAGCTCCTGCCCATATATGGCAACAGTATTCCATCCTTGGACGTACTTGGCTTTTATATAGATAGAGAATTGCAGCAGTAGTGAGATATCTTCTGGAGCGGTAGAAGGATCCACCATCTTTCCAGCGACCTTGGACACAGACTTGATGTACGTGTTCCATTTCAGATCAGGAGTAAATGTCAAACCCAGAAGCTTGTCAAAACACGGAGCCTCACCCAGAATAGAGCCATCCATCACAATTGATGCCAGATGGGGATCAGAGCGTTGATGATGTAAGGATAGCAGTTTGGTTTTGGATGCATTAAAGGTTACCAGCCACATCTTCCCGCACTGAACCACGCGCTCGAGATCAGAGGAGAGAGAATCAGAGAGAACATTGTCATTTACAGCCTTTGATGTGTTGCCGTAGATGGTCGTGTCATCAGCATAGATATCAAGGAATGATTTAAGTATGTGTTTAGGGAGGTCAGTGATGTAGATCAGGAAGAGAGTTGGGCCCAGGACTGACCCTTGAGGGACTCCAGCATTTATATTGCAGGCCTCGGATTTTTGTCCATCTACCACTACTCTTATGAGCCTATCGGAGAGAAATGATTTAATGATTGAGAAAATATTTCCAGTTATACCGTAGCTGGAAATCTTGTGAAGTAGACCCTTATGCCATACCTTGTCGAAGGCCTTTGATATGTCAGGAGCAATTGCCCTAGAAAGGAAGCCTTTGTCAAGAGATTCACTAATCCTGTGGGATATAACCGTCAGCACATCTGCGGTAGATCTTGCAGAGCGGAAACCATATTGTGTGTCACTAAGAAGGTTATTCCTGCTGAGGTAATTGAATATTTCTCTATTTAATATGGACTCCAGCAACTTACTCATAACACACAGGGGACTTATTGGTCTTCATTGAGAGGGAGATGACTTATCACCTGAATTCTTAAATACAGGGCAAACTGATGAGGTCTTCCAGGGAGTCGGAAAGCACTTCTCCTTAAGGCAGCGCTTAAATAGTTTCGTAAGTATGGGAGCAAGTTCTGGTTGAAGCTTTTTTAACACTATAATTGGATGCCATCAGTGTCAGTTGCTTTACTGGAATCTAGGTTCTTTATTAGCTTGGCGACCTAATGCACGGATATTTGTATGTTACCTAGATTGTTCTGTGTTATAGGAGGAAATATGGGGAGTTGATTGCCTTCGTCGCATAGGGTAGAATTAGCTGCAAAGTTCTTTGCAAATAGTTTGGCCTTGTCGGACGCTGACGAGATGACCTCTGATCCATTGATAATGGTTAGGATAGAACGCACACTTCTGTTCAGGATCCTATTTGTTATTTGCCAAAACTGGTGGGATCCAAGCCGCTGATCAGCTACCTTGGATTTAACAGACTGGGCATATAGCTCTCTTGCATTTTTTATTACTCTTTTACAGTGGTTGCTGGCAGACCTAAAAGCAGCTTTAGTCTAAGTGCATCTATTACTTTGGTAGCTATGGAAAAAGTGATGTATGTGCGCGATAGCAGCAGCACATTCTGGGGAGAACCACGTTGGAATATTTTAGATGGTATGAATTGGTCTATGCCTGCAATTAACCATTCGGTCAGGTCTGATACTATAGAGGACACATCCTTTTTAAACATGGAGTGCAGAGCTAAATCAGCTCCTTCCCAGATATCGCAATAGTATTCCATCCTTGGACGTACTTGGCTTTAATATAGATAGAGAATTGCAGCAGTAGTGAGATATCTTCTGGAGCGGTAGAAGGATCCCACCATCTTTCCAGCGACCTTGGCAACAGACTGTATGTAGGTGTTCCATTCTAGATCACGATAAAGGTCAAACCAAGAAGTTTGTCAAAACACGGGGCCTCACCCAGACGAGAGCCATCAATCGCAATTGATGCACGCTGGGGATCAGAGCGTTGATAATATAAGGATATAAGTTTGGTTTTGGATGCGTTAAAGGTAACCAGCCATATCATCCCCCACTGAAACACGCGCTCGAGATCAGAGGAGAGAGAATCAGAGAGAACTTTGTCATTTACAGCCTTTGATGTGTTGCCGTAGATGGTCGTGTCATCAGCATAGATATACATGCCGTAGATGGCCGTGTCATTTGCATAGATATACATACATTTTTAATATAAGGAACAAAATCATGTAAACACCGTTTTGCGTCTTGTTCATTTCTACTACATAGACAAACCAATCGACGTTTTTTAGAATAAAAGCATATTATTTAGAAACCCTTACAGATCGACCGATGTTATCGAAAACGTTTTGTTCTAATCACGTAATATGTAAATGAGAAACATTGCATCATTATTTAACTTAAAATCTTTTGTTTTTATTAATTTAGTTTATTTTCGGAAATTCTGCAGTATACGGATGGCGGAAATTGTAGGAGTAGGGGAGTCCTCCAATTTCTTCTTGTTCTAATACCGCAGCAAATAAGTAACAAACATATTTTTTTTCCGAACCCACCATTATTTGAAAACCAAAACATTTATTGAATATATATATATATATATATATATATATATATATATATATATATATATATATATATATATATATATATATATATATACTAGCTGTACCCTGCCACACGTTGCAGTGGCTCAATTTGGTGTAATGGAAAAATTTAATAAAAGAGAAAATGCATGTTTCTTATATTAGTACAGCAATCCACTGCAAAAGGTGAAAAAGAAGGCGAAACTGAAAAAAATGGTACTCTTGCAGAATTTGATCTGGATCCTCGAGAGTTTCTGTCAATCATTCAAGTTTTGGACTTGACCAACAATCAGTGGAGGAAGCCGAACGTAACAAAAATGTTGAAACGCTAAATGCTTTTTTTTTGTTGTTGTTTTAAAAAATGTGATTTAGTAATTAATATTTGGTTGATGGTGGGGGAGGGGGTTACTATACACAGATTCAAAAAAGTCATCCAAAAACAAATAAATGAAAGCAAAGGTAAGGTAATTTACGTTTCTACCTAATTGGATAATTTTTTGGTGTTTTTATGTAATGTAAAATGTTTAATTGGCTCAAAAACAGAAATGGTCGCGAATTCTGTTGAATACGTTAAGTTTGGGAAAGTAAGTTGAAAACTAAAAACTATACAAAAGAGTGTCTGAAACTCACCGAACATATGTTACCATGACATAGGCTGGCATAATGGATAGGTTTCTGACAGTATTTTGTATAGTTTTTTTTTTTAGTTTTAACTCACTTTCTATAACTTAAAGTAATCAACAGTGTCCACCACCAGTTGTAACTTTCAAATACACCAATAAACCCTGTTTTTCGAGCAGATTAAACGTTACATTACATGAAAAGGGTTTATATTACTAAACACAGATACAAAGAAGTCGTCAAAACATAAATATATAACAAATACATGTTATCAAAGCACGAAAAGTAAGTGTTCTCCCGAACTGGATAAGATTTTACTGTTTTTATGTAATGTATAATCGGTTTAAAAACATTCAATGTTTATCGGTATATCTGAAAAATACAAATGGCGGCAGACTGTATCGAACACGTTAAGTTTGGAGAAATTTTGGGAAAATGATTTTTTTTTTTTTTTTTTACACAGTGATCACCACTTATCAAGGCCCGGAAGCCACTCAGGGATAAGGGTTATTGCAAGTACATTATGTTAGTGAGGAGATTTCTGAAATGTTTAATTAAGGGGGCGGTTCATTAGGAATTTGTTTACATTGGACTTGAAGACATCCAAGTTAAAGTACGGAGGGAAGCAGACAGACGGAACAGAGTTCCACAGGCGTGCAGTTCTAACAAAGAAGCTTTGTTCATGGAATATGCGTTTTGATTAAGGCACAGATATAGAGTGGGGGAAATTTTTCACAGTGGATTCAGCAACACGGGTGTTTTTCGTGACAGATTGGCGAGGGGGGACCAGAGATTGGAGTTCAGACGAGCATCTGCCATGGAAATAACGATAACACAAGGACAGGCTCGCAACGTCTCTTCTGTGGGAGAGAGGTTGCAGGGTAGAGAAAAGGGCATCCCCCACTAAGCCACGAAGTCTATTTTGTACTCTGTCAAGGAAGGATAGGCTGTTTTTAGCAGCTCCTGCCCAGATATGGCAACAGTATTCCATCCTTGGACGTACTTGGCTTTTATATAGATAGAGAATTGCAGCAGTAGTGAGATATCTTCTGGAGCGGTAGAAGGATCCCACCATCTTTCCAGCGACCTTGTCAACAGCCGTGATGTACGTGTTCCATTTCAGATCAGGAGTAAAGGTAAAACCCAGAAGCTTGTCAAAACACGGGGCCTCACCCAGACGAGAGCCATCCATCACAATTGATGCCAGATGGGGATCAGAGCGTTGATGATGTAAGGATAGCAGTTTGGTTTTGGATGCATTAAAGGTAACCAGCCACATCTTCCCCCACTGAACCACGCACTCGAGATCAGAGGAGAGAGAATCAGAGAGAACTTTGTCATTTACAGCGTTTGATGTGTTGCCGTAGATGGTCGTGTCATCAGCATAAATGTCAACGAATGATTTAAGTATGTGTTTAGGGAGGTCATTGATGTACATCAGGAAGAGAATTGGGCCCAGGATTGACCCCTGAGGGACTCCAGCATTTATATTGCAGGCCTCGGATTTTTGTCCATATACCACTACTCTTATGAGCCTATCGGAGAGAAATGATTTAATGATTGAGAAAACATTTCCAGTGATACCGTAGCTGGAAATCTTGTGAAGTAGACCCTTATGCCATACCTTGTCGAAGGCCTTTGATATGTCGAGAGCAATTGCCCTAGAAAGAAGCCTTTGTCAAGAGATTCACTCTTAAAGTAAAAATACTGTTAGGAACTCACTCAATATATGTTACCATGATGTAGGCTGTCATATTATCGGTTGTTTTAAACTTTTGCTCGATACAGGTGACGACTTTTAAAAATCCCTTTTAGTGATTACCTGGTTTGAGGATATTTGTACAAGTAAACGGCAAATCTGCTCCAAAAAATCCGGTATTATTTTACTTTAAGGCCCGTTACACGTTCATATATAACGAAACAATTATATTGTAGATTTCGGTGTGCTAAAAACGAATCTGCAAACCGTTTACGTAGCAAAAAAAAAGTTTTCATGACATTCATGAAATAACTTTTTCGACAAGTGGGTGATCACTTTTCAATGTAAATTTAACTTAGAATGATCACCCACTTTCTGGCCACCTGGGAGAGGGGCATTTTTCTGTTTCTTGGCTAAAAATTTTTTTGTTTGATTTCTTTTGCATGGTAATAACCCCTGAACTCTGGGACTATTTTCCATTTAACAGCCGTAGCCTTCGTTTAGCTTATTGGCTAAACAGCTTTCGTTTATGCTTACGCATGGGAAAAATCCCCCCACTCTCAGGTGGCTAGGAAGTGGGTGCTCAGTTTAAGTTAAATTTACATGGAAAAGTGATTGCTACTTTTTCGAAAAAGTAATTTCTTCATATCATAAAAACTATTTTTTTGTGACGGAAACGGTTTGCAGATTCGTTTTTAGCACACCAAAATCTACAACAAAAAAATTGTTATTTACGAAGGTGAGACGCACAGCCCTTAATCGAAAATTATATCAAACTTCAGGGGGAAAATTGTTTTCAATAAAAACAACAAATTAATTCGATAGAAAAAAATGGATGGTATTTTTTTCTTTCTGTGTGTTTCTTGGCTAAAAAGTATTTGTGTTTGAGTTCTTTTGCATGGTATTAACCCCTGAACTCTGGGACTATTTTCCATTTCACAGACGTAGCCTTTGTTTATGCTATGCGTGAGCATAAACGAAAACTGTTAAATATGCATTCGCGTACCAAACTGCCTTGTCAAAAAAACCTTTAAGCCAATGAACACGAAAATAAATGCCCCTTCCTCAGGTGGCCAGAAAGTGGGTGCTCATTTTAAGTTTAATTTAGATGGAAAAGTGATCACCCACTTTTCGGAAAAAAATCTTCAGATCATGAAAACTATTTTGATACTCCTTGGGCGTTGAGTTCAATGGTCGTTCCCTTAGTACCCCCTAGTCAAATGTCGTTCCCTTAGTACCCCCTAGTCAAGGCTAACGCATGCGCACGTAATATTTTTTATTTATTTACTTACGTGGTGGAGTTTATATACTGATAGGTTTTTTGAAATTTTTTCCCTGGATTATTATTCATTGAACACTAACCAGATTATGAAACAAAATTGACCAAAATAAATCATTTCAACATTTGAAAGGGATACTCACTTTTTAGTTACCACGTTCTGGTAAATCGGTCACTTTTTATTTATTTATTTGTTTTCTAAATACGGAAGTGTCTTCGGGGGATATAAAATGGTCGCATGTTGACGAAGCAATGTACCGGGAGGCGTACCGGATTAAAAATTATTGGTAAATTTTTAGATTAGGTTCACCTCCTCAATTTTCTTTTAAATGACGACTTGAAATGATTTTCGACTATGCTGAATACGAAAATCGCATCGTAATTTTGCAGAAATAAGTAGTTATCAAGATAAAAAATGTTGTATTATGCATTGTAATCTTTGGTGGCCATCTTTTTTACGTGTGTGTATTTGTTTATGGCGCGTGTGCACGTAAACAGATGGCCGCCGAAGAATACAATGCTTTATACAACTATTTATTTCCGCAAAATTTCAATGCAATTTGCGTGTTCAGCATACTCGGAAACCTATAAATGTCGTCATTGAAAGGAAAATTGTGGAGGTAGACCTAATCTAAAAAAATACCAAATTATTAAACATTTCTCCAGCATGTTAGTGAAATTTATAATACTTTAAAAAAATTAAAAAGAAACAAAACAAAAGTTTAAAAAAAAAAACTCACCTGTCACAAAAAACAATTTAAAAAAATATCACAAACTGACTAAATAAGTAAAAAAAAAAAATAATTAAAAATCTCGAAACTTTATTTTCATGAAAACAATAAAAAAGTCCTGTTCTCTCTATTTTTTTTTTCTTTGAGAAACAAATCTATTTCTGACTTACAAATGCGGTAGAGACTCATTATTTTTACTTTCTATGGTTTTGATATACCGCGTTTTTATTGCTTACAAAATGGGTGACTGATTTATCAGAACGTTGCAACTAAAAAGTGAGCACCATTTTCAAATGTCGAAATAATGATTTCTTTTTACATTTTTTTTTGTTAATAATCTGTTTAATTAGTGTCAAATCAATAATAATCCAGTGAAAAAAAAATCCAAAAACCTATAAGTATATAAATTAAGCATAGGAGTATACAACAACGTCGCCTTTCGCACTTTTACAAACATTTAAAAAAAAAAGTAACTAAACCATTTATTGATAATTTGTCACGTGTACAGACATTTATTTATTTACGTAGGCTTAACTCCTTTCATGAATGAGAAAAGTGTTACTCTTTAAGAATAATAAAAGGAAAAAGTTACTGAACATTTATAAAAGGACTTTTTCTCATGAAGGCCAGAGGAATAGTTGGCCGAAAATTCGTGAAACAACAACAACAATAAATAACAATGGTGCTAATGCAGAGAGCCGCGCTATTTTTTAAATCATATTTTCACGTTTAAATAACGTTTTACGATATGTTTTTTTTATTTATTCAATTGTAAGGTACAGAATAGGTACAAAACATCCTTACCTCCCCATGTTAAGAATGAATTTTTAATAATAACATTATTTCAGCACGGATAACTCTCTGCATGAGTTATCTTATATAGAAACACAAATAAAAAAATCAAAAGCAAGCAACAAACTTTCCTTTTTTTTTTTTGGCCTTATATAATAAAGAAAACATGTGTAAATTTAAAAAATTTGGAAGATAAACAAATGAAATATGTTTTTTTTGTTTTTTTTTACTTATCGAGTTAACAGAAAATGGAACCTTTCGTCAATTCGTGGCTGTGAAATGAATCGAACCGGAACTTCAGTTTTATCAACAGAACAGATTCGCAGAAACGATTAAATAAATATATTTATTTTATTTAATATTTTAATTTTAATTAGGTAAATTTACTTTAATAACATAAAAACATACCTCGACTCTAAAAATGGGGTGTCTGAAAATTTCAAATAAATTGGTAACGTATAAACATGGTTTTATTTCTTTTAAAACGAACCAACTTTACATTTATATATATATATATATATATATATATATATATATATATATATATATATATATATATATATATCCGGACCCTTTTGCTCACACATAATAATAATCGCTCAAAAATTGAAAATTAAACATAATTTTCCTACGAATCGAACGCGACGACATTTTTTACATCTATGTTTTACAACTGATCAAGGATTAAAAATATTAAATTTGTTAAAAATAATGGAGTAAATATGTGTAAAAATACGACCGAATATATTCAAGTACTTTCTTTTAAAAAACAATAAAATAAACCAGTATTTAATGTAATAGGAAGGTGTGCATTTCCCGATCAGTATTTCTGTTTGGCGTTTGCAGATAAAATACAGGAGTACGCAAAACTATTGCAAGGTAAATCAGCTACTGGAAAATCGACAATAGGAATATAAGCAGACGACTTTTATAAAATTGGATGAAGAAAAAAAAGATTTGAATCACACCTCCTAGTTATGAAGAGCTACTCATTTATGAGAAAATATTCAATATCCCTTTCTGTACCAAGATATTAATACTAAATGTGTTGCTGGTTTTATAGAAGAGATGCATTGGTGCTCGGAGTTGCCCGGGGGGTTGGAGGTGTATACTGAGAAAAAATACGGTCACTTTTTTTTATTTGACCCCAATTATGACCCCTTAAAATTTATTGTTTTAGGCTCAAATAAAGTTATTAAGTTGGATTCATGTCCAAGGAATCAATATCTAAAATGTTTTGTGTCTGTACCCAAAATTGTCGGAGGAGTTTGGTAGAGTTCTCAAAGGCCAAATCGTTTAACTTTGCCGTCTTTACAGCCAAATTTATAGTCGGAAACCGACCAAATAGATTTTCTCAAATGTCAGTACCCATTTTATAAAATTTTTAGTTTGTAGACTTCAAATTTACAGAGTTATTGCGTAGGGGAATATACACAGACACACAGATATATAGTTAGATCGACAAGATGAAAAAAACAAAAATATATACCTATACATAAATATAGATTGAAATATTTTTTTGGTTTTATGTAAAGATTTTATGCAAATATTATGCCAGTATAAATAATTTAGAATATTTGCATGAATATAATTACGCGTAATAATTAACTCCAGATGATCATCCCATGAGTAAAACCGAAAAAAAAACTAATTGGGAATTCATTAAAATGAAGGTTTAAAAAAAGAAGCAAATTAGCTAGATCTTTTGCTAGTGAATGCATATCTACAACCGATATATCAGAAAATTGTATTTTCTTTTTAATAGGGTTTTAATATGAATATCAATATACAAAAGAAAAACTAACTCATATGAGTATAGATAGATGTAATGTTATCTCTACATGAACATCTTCATTGTGTTTACGATGTAGAATTTCATAATGGCGTTAACTACAGAAAATATGTAGTGTGCAGTTAGTAATACTTACATGTCTAGTTTCCATGTTTCTTGCTGAGAGTTATGGCCTGGAATTGCTTAATTGTATGTCCTGATATAACGTACCTTTATAATTAAATAGCCAGAGTGACAATGTTGTTAAATCATCAGAATATGTAGTTGGGAAATGTGTCTGACATTTGTCTCCGAGTTTTCCTGAAATATAAAATGACGTTTCAATGGTAATCATAAATTTTATCCGTTCATGAGTGATACTTGTTAGTAAAATTACCCATAGTTGGTGGTGTGTACGCTCTCGTGAGTGCAATCACGTACCACTTCCTATAAAAAGGCTGGCTAGAATTAGATTCAACTTCCCGATGAACATGATAATAAAGATAAAACGATCAGAATTAATGAATATTTAATTAATAAAGTCCATCCATCAATGAAGAGAATAGAAACAACAACAAAAAAAGAAAAAGGATTTATTGTTAATAGATTAGACTTTTTTTATCGCAGGGGGGGGGGCGTGAAATTATCCGATCAGAATTAATTTGAATTTGATTAAAGATTATAGTATTATATTTGTTTGAGTTTTAATGTAATGTTTTCCCATAAAAATTCCTTGATTAAATGTAAATTTACAACCTGTGATTATTGAAAGCAATTCTTTTTAAGATGACAGAGCACACTGTATAACATAGATAGTATATGTTATGATTTGTTGAAGATTAATCAATCAAACACCACTTCAATTTTACTGTGATTAAAACAGGACAATTTTTAAATGTCACGTCTAAAATAAATTTTACTAAGGAAATATGAATTCTACTGATTATTATTTAATGAATAAGAAATGCGTTGAATTTTAAAACAACATTTTTGCCCGCTTGGCATGATTAAACAAGAAGCGTAGTTTATTAATAGTTTATTGTACGTATAAAATAATAAACATGTTTAACTTAGTTAGGAATATAACCTCATTATTTCGTGATATATTAGATAGATGATTAAAAATGATTACTAATAATTACCATAAACAGTGAGTGTATGCGACAGATTACGATTGTAAATTACACCAAAGCATTTCGAACTCATTACGGTTGTATTTAGTTTACATACTAAGTAATATATACTTGGAGAGAAATAAACAGGTGATAATTATTCCATTCATAAAAACTTGTATTGGATTTAAAAAAAAAAAAACGTTGTTATAATTTATAGAAAATTGTAGGAAGCAAAACTCTTATAATGGTATGTAATTGACAAATCTTTAAAAACAAACTTTGGAAGGGTGGGGTGTAGGTAAAATATTTTTCACATGATTTTTCATATAAAGAAAATGGACTCCATACTAATCATTATTGTTAAACTGTTTTTTTTTTTTTTTATTCAATACATCTGATAAAATGTTGTTATTGCTTAAATTTTTAAACGTCATAATGATTGAATTTGTGCGAATAGTCTTGAAACAATTATTACTAATGAGGAAACACACTGTCCGTTGCTATCAATTTATTCGTTGCTGTCTGATATTGTTAAAACAATGTATGGATGCTCAATTATTAATTATGATAATTTTGTGGGATACAGTTTAATTAATCGCATTCTCACTTAAAACATGTGCGCATATGAACCATTACCGAATTCCCAATTATTTAAACTCAATAAAATTCGGAATACTATGAATAAGACTATATCTATATATATATATATATATATATATATATATATATATATATATATATATATATATACATATATATATATTTATATATATGTATATATAAATGTATATATATACATATGCATATATATGTATTTATATATATATATATAAATTTCTGTAGAAATATATATTTTTTATAATATATATATATATGCATATATATATATATATATATATATATATATATATATATATATATACATCGTTATTTAAGGGCAATGTAATTACACGGCGATATAGAAAAAAAGTTATATTCAAAAATTTGATATGTTTACTATCTAAAAAACAATCCTTTAATTCAGTTTACTTAGAAGAATTGTATAAGGAAACAGAATTAAGGAAATGCCTTACTGTTATATATATATATATATATATATATATATATATATATATATATATATATATATATAAATTTATATATATATACATAGATACATATATGTATATGTGTATATAGATACATTTCTGTAGAAATATATTTTCTTATAATATATATATATATATATATATATATATATATATATATATATATATCGTTATTTAAGAAGGTCAATGTAATTACAGGGCGATATAGAGACAAAATTTATATTCCAAAATTTCTGATGTGTACTATTTAAAAATATTCCTTTAATTCAGTTGATTTAAAAGAATTGTATGAGTAAACAGAATTAAGGAAATACCTTACTGTTATTCTGTAAAATAAATTATACCTCTAGCGCGGAAAAATATCAGGAAATAATATTGCTGTTACATATTGCGAGCTAAATCTATCATACAAAACTTATGTAAAACAGCCTGAAATTCGCCGGTGATGTGAGAGTAAATGGCATGATAAACTTGGCGCTAACGAAAATGCATTTCAGGAATCTGGCATCTTTAAGCGGAAATCAAAAGTCAATTGTTGCACTGAACTTGCTGAAATGCTAATATGAAGATGTCACCATATCTTCATTTAAGATAACAGTCTATTCCGTGGAGGTGACATTAGGTTTATAATGTAGAAGAAATCAAGCCGAATTCATTTCGAAATTTATCTCCTATGTCGTAGTCTTAAATGAGGTTATATAAACAATTAAATAACATCGAATGAAATATTGATATTTCTTTTCTTAAACAATTTTTTCTCAAAAAATAACTTTTAAAACAACAAATATCTTTTGTGCTCCACATCATAATATTTTCGTTTAGAGATAAACGGATTATAAGCACAAGGATTCACGGAACATACAAAGAATATCGATACTTAGAGAAGCCAGGCCGACAAATGCACAACGTACGTATGAAACAATTTACTTTGTTGGTTTATCCTGGTGACCGCACAAGTTAACTGGTGCGCGCTTACAGAATAACATCGAAACAGTTTCCTTTTGGGATCTGTTTATTATAATAAATGCTAATCCAAGTATTAATCTACTTTACTGTAAATGACAATCACATGCTGTTAAAAGTGGAATGGTCATCTTTATTTAATGTGTTTTCGTAATTCTTAGGGTGCACGTTTCTATTATATAAAATTATGAGTTATGCACCAAAATCACATTGACATATTCGTTCTAAATAACAATTATACTATTCCAAATGTGGAAAATAAAATTTGAAAAACAAAACACTTTCTGTCGACTTTAAACATTTACAAATCAAGGATATATATATATATATATATATATATATATATATATATATATATATATATATATATATATACATATATACATGAAAAATAATATTCTTTATTTATTTGTTATATAAGTGTGATATCATGTATATTGCAGCTTAAGTAAGTAAATAATATATACAATGCATATAAAGTCAACAGGTTACATATCATGAGACAAACGGTACTATTACAATTAGTAATGTACGAATATATTTATCAAGTAACCGATAAAACTAGCTTAAGTTTTTTTTTCCGGTAAAGAGAGTCCGTGTTATTAAACAATAATATAAGGTCAAAAGTTACAATATTTAGATTACATCAACCGGCCGTTTGTCAAAATTACCTTTAGATTTATCCACGTCGTTAATTACATTATATTTTTTGGCAAATTAAAACCAAATCCAGACATTAACCGAATACACCATTTAAAAGATATATACATATGAATGTATATGTATATATATATATATATATATATATATATATATATATATATATATATATATATATATATATATGTATTGAAGTATTGAAATAAATTAGATTACAGTTTGATGATACAAATCGCGTATTGTCTCATAGAATACTAGAAGGAAATATTTATAGAATATTATCCCAGCCAAATAAGCTTGCTCAATAGATTCTATACAACATATCCACTTCGTAGAGTGTATGTTTAAATGTTATTTAAAATGATCAATTTTCAAATATGATTTGCAATTAATATTTGAAAAAGTACATATATATATATATATATATATATATATATATATATATATATATATATATATATATTGTGAAAGCAAACTGAAGACTTCCAAAAAGGTGTTGATGGCAACAAAAAGTGTATTTCGTTTTACGTTATAATTGTGTCCATGGCCAGTCGACAAACATCATATCGTTTGAAAAGTTTCAAACATCAGCATTTCTTCAGACTTTATGAATAAAAACACTTTTGACAATAGAACAGAAATAAAACAGAAAAAAACAAGGTAAAATTCCTTATCAAAAGTGGTTTTATTCATAAAGTCTGCCGAAATGCTTGTTTTTGAAAATTTTCAAACGATATTATGTTTGAAATTGTCGACTGGACATAGAAACAATTGTAACGTAAAACGAAATACACTTTTTGTTGCCATCAACAGCTTTTCGAAGTCTTGATTTTGCTTTCGCACTATATTAATGTTCAATTATGTAAATATGATAATTTTTTTTATATAACCTTGCTACTATATACAGATTTGTTAGAACAATGTATGCGAATGCATAACTTTTAACTAAATAAATCACGTTTTTTATAAAAGCTATAACAACAATTTTTTGACAGCTCACAGAGTAAATGCTCGATTCATGACGGAAAAAATTTAAAACACTATTCGTCTTTATAAATGGTTGAACACACGTGACTGTTTCGAGAGGTATTTAGTAGTTTATTGAAATATAATATTAAATATCATCTGGAGTAACATACCCACATAATTATATATAAATCGAATTTAACTGACCAATTTCCTAAAGTATCTATAGAATTTGCGGTTGTAAAATGTCAAATACTTTGAGAAAATGTAACGTTCAAATATTATCCGCAAGGAATGTACAATTGTAAATGCCACATTTTTTAAATTGCCCATGATTATGAAAATTGTTAAAATAAAAGAAAATCGATTTTAACATTCATATTTTAAGTCAATATGATTTAGGTGAATTGCATAAATGTTTATTTAGTGTTTTAATCTTCTTTCTGCTATTAATTTCTTTTAGAAAACGTAATATTGAAAATAAAAAATAAAGCGTATACAAAATACATGTTCGTGATGCATTAAGAAGGCGTATTAATGATAAGATGTTTGTCTGCTGATTTCACTTTTGATACAATTGATATTACAGCAGACTTTAGCTGACGCGTGATTGGTATGTCCGCCTCCTGCAGATATTTCCACACACAAACGTCGACATTACAAAAGTAGTTATGTATATGTTTTTAATAAAAGTATATCAAATCGTTTAATATAGCTTGAAATGCTGATAGATGTTGTGTAACCTTACAAAACCGAACGTGATAGTTATTTATGAGTCTCACCTTGCTAAAATTATTTCATACTTGTTTTTATTAGTCTAAGCATAAAAAAACCTTACTTCATTCGCAATGTGAATGAACCGTAAACAAATCAAAAAAATATTAAGTTATGTAAGGAAATATACAGAGGCAGTCTCAATAAAGTCATAGAAAAATGAAAGAATTACATTTGGTACTTATTGGAACATAATTCTCTTACTCATTAAATAAAATAGTAATTAATATGAACTAAATCAATTCATATTAACATTATTAAAGGCCATGAAATCCGGCAGGACATAAACATGGAACACACCAACGCTTAACACTTTACAAAATGAACTTTTCGACGTTTCAACATGAAAAATAAATCTGCATGTAAGCGTAATGGATTTACGGTATATATGTCTACATGCATATAAACGTTGTATACTTAATAATTATGATATAGTATTATCATTTCACGATAGAGTTCCCTTATTTATAAGAATGAGAGTATTTAAAAAGTATGTTAGCATATATATTCCAAACCGTGCTAAATACTATAAATAATATTTCTTGACTAGAAAATATATATATATATATATATATATATATATATATATAGAGAGAGAGAGAGAGAGAGAGAGAGAGAGAGAGAGAAAGAGAGGCAGAGAAGGGAGAGAGAGGCAGAACCTTAATAATAATAATCAATTTTATACGAACTCCCATTTAGCTGGAAATGAAAATTTTCATTAATCTTGAAAATTAATTTTCTCATTCTCACCAGGTTCCAGCGTAATCCACATCTATTCTTATTTCTTATAATAGTGCGTTATTTTATTTTCTGTGAGTGATATTATTTTTTGATACTTTGTGTGTATGGGTGTAATATGTTTAAGACGATATGTTATCACGATTAAAAGCACGATTTTGAATTTAGGTTCCTCAGCATATGTGTTTTCTCCTGCACAACGTTGTCAAAACAGTATACATTGTGCCTGGAAATAAATTAGAATATAAATTACGTGTGTTTATCATTTACCATTAACTGCTGGTTACATTTCCTACGTTATTTCACATGGTATACATTCCTTTTCGAATTAGACTTGATTATTCAGCGAGTTCAAAATATATTAGTAAGAACGGCATAACAACAAGGAAATCCATAATAGTACCAATAGAAAGACGACTGGAAATCGTAATACCATCATTAAAATATTAAGCATGCCCATCCCTATACTAAATTATAATATAACTAGTGTAGGGCATAATCCTCCTACGCAGAATATGAAATCTATATGTTACTATATGTAGTGCAACCTGTTGAATCAGTATATGTTGGACAAGCTATATACGAGCAAGTTTTAAGACTTATTGTATAAGTGCCATACTCGTAACGACTACATAAATATTAAAAAAAAATCACGTGAAGTGAATAAATAGTTTTACATTGTACATGCGAAAATATTATGCCATTCTATATTAAAATGAAAAACAAAACATAATAGGCAGATTATTCTTAGTCGTTATATAATAACAATTTAGGCTACTCCAACCATGTGTGTATGAATATTTTATTTACCTTCACAAATGTTCACACTCCTAATTCAAAGATACTACTTCATTAGATACAAAAACAAAGTGCGATATGGAAAAGTGAGTCAAAACTACATTCGTGTATATAAAATATATTCCGATCTTATTTACACCCTTTATGAGTGTAGGACGTATATTTTTGTAAATGCAAGCAGTAAAGGTTTTAGAAGGAAGTGTTGTGAGGAAAGAAAGTAATGGGCGGGGGTAAGTAAAGCAACAATGCTAAGTAGGATGCCATGGGATAAGCTTGTCTAAGCCATGGGATTTGTATTATTTTTAATTAGCGGCTGTTTCCAAACCATATACATGCAGCGAATTACATACGCTCATATGTTTGTCTATATTAGTGTGGCATTTGAAATCTCGAAAGCTCCTAGTTTTGTACTTAGTTTCGTTCAGGAAAAATGATGCGGTTGGTTTTGCCTAAGAACGCTGTTTTACGAAACTTCCTTCTGGGTATATATAAACATTCCAATTATAATGAGGATAGAACAATAAATTATTTCACTTAATCAAATTTTAGTGTTTAATTAGTAATATGAATAACACCGTCATCTTTGTGTTACACGGTAGCGTTTGAGATGGTGATTTAGCGAAACAAGATGATGGGTGTTTGCTTTAATTTATCTTATGTTAGCCTAGCCTAATCGAAGACGGTGTTGTGAGTATAATTAATAATGGTAGCTCAGTCAGGATTCAGCAATTATAGTTATTAATTTTTGAGGTATCTATTCCAACTCTTCCCTTTCTTAATATATTAACTAATTCAGATATTGAGATAGAGGGGGTATAAGTAGTAGTATATTTACTATGGGCGGAGAGCTATTTCGTTTTATACCTAAATTGAACGTGTATACTGCAAAATGGGTGGTATGTATTGCCGATAAAACATTTGCATTTAATAATATTCCATTGTCTAAATCCTGATTATCTCGGGTTACTCCGCTTAACAAAAATAGCACGATGAAACTAAATAGCTAGTATTTTCCAGTCGACTAAATGTGCTTTATCATATCTTTGAGTTGTTACTGAGAGTGAGGTGCCCCTAGCATATGCTTTATTGTCTATTGAGAGTGTCTGGCCGAGTAATATGTATTTAAAATCCATTAAGGTGCTGCTTACATATATATATTTTTAATTTCTTGGTATTCTAAGGTGTATGGCTTAACGAAGAGATAATGCAAAGCTTGCTAAATTAGTATTCCTTTTGTCTTTGGCAATTGCAGGGATTTCTGTCATAACTATATGGGTGTCCATAGTTGGATGATTCATCCTTAATATACAGTGCAGCTCATTAATCGTAGCCTAGATAAAGTTATAGAGCAGACGAACGTTCTTTAATTGTAATAATTACATGTAGCATTGTAAAAATTCCTGTAGTCTTATAAAAATCTCCGCTTTAGGTGGACAGATGAATGGCAACGATTATTGGATACGGCAAATGATCAACTATAAACGATTACACTATTAGGATACCCAAACATGAATATACCTATGATATTGTCATCAAATGCAAGCGATCTGTGTATTTGGACATGTCTAACTCAACCATGTCCTGACAAGGACGATCTTTCCCAGGAGCTCCAGAAGAAGTACCTATTTACTTTCTTTCTCACAAGCTAACATCTACCCAACAGAAGTGACCTGTCATAGAGAGGAAAACATTTTCTAGTGTATAAAAAACCTGATTATTATCTAAACGGTGCAGAATTCACAACAAAAAACACATCACAAACCTTTGAAATATCTATGTAAATAATTCGTGAACAAATAGATGCAACAATAAGCCTTAAAAATAAATTGAAACGACTGTACCATAAGATATATATCAGGTAGAGAAAATGATTATTTATTGTCACGTATCCCTAATCGGTTAGAACAAGAAACTACGCCTCCACAACAAGTTTCATCAAATATGCATGGTAAAGTCACATAGATTAGATTATAGACATAGGTTATATGAAACAAATGAAAAGAATGAATACCCCAAAAGAGAAATGTCTCAATTAAACAGATACGGTGAATATAAAGACATTAAGACGTTAAAAGGAGCATAGAGTCAAGTAAAGCATCTAAAGCATTTCTAGAAAACTATATGCCTTATTTGTCAGTCTGGAGCGGGAAATCTGAAATTGCACCCCTTGAAAAAACCGATGTCCCATGTTATACCCTTTAAGAAATTGGAATAGATTTCTCCGCACCCTGACGTGAAAGTTCACAGGGAAATAAATGCGTGGATTGTCTTAGTATAGATTAGTATATCAGACAGGCCCAATAATTTTGTTGTGTGGGAACAAATAAATTGCAAAGTAAAAAAACGATAATAATATAAAATAAGCAGGGGGAGAATAATGAAAATTCATAAAAGAATTTTAAAAAAATCAACGTATGAGACGGACGGGCGGGGTAGAAGCCCCCTCGGTGACTGACTCGGAGTAAAGATTAAGGATTAAACCAATCCCAATTGCTATACCACAAATACAAATTGAAGAAGTAGGAAATGTATTTGTGTAAAATGAATCGAATAGTTGCGAGAGTGAAAACGAAATTACTTTGTAAGAGTTACGTAAGAAAAGAAGATACGACTTTAAAATACAGATTAAGAAGCTATCAAAATACAAAAGGGTATGATTGGGGTCCGGCCAATCCGATAATATAACTGATTGCCAGCTTGCCAGATCTTAGCTGCCCCCCCTTTGCAAATTGGATGTTTGGAGAAATGGAAAACTAGAGGGCTCTGTGTGGTTTGAGTTTTCCCTCTTTGCAAATTGGCTGTTTGGAGAAAGGGAAAACTAGATGGCTCTGGTTGATAGTCAATTTGCATAAGTGGAGAAAATGCACAGCATATAAACGGTACTTTTTATAGCAGGCGTAAAGAATGCAGAGACTGAAAGGACGGTTGGAAGAAGTGAGAGCGAATTTTTTTTGTTACGGGGAATTATTTTTGGATGTTGAAGAGCTCGACATTTTGGAAGGAACAGCTGTGGCTTATATATTTTTTTAAAATGTCTCCAACTTGTGACCCAGCGAAGTAAACATGGCGATGTATAAAAATCTAAAACAAGCATTATAGGACAGAGATATATTGTGTAAGTAGCACTCCATGTTAAAAAGAAAGTGTCCTCTATAGTATCAGATCTGACCGAATGGTTAATTGTATTCATAGACCAATTAATACCATCTAAAAAACTCCAACAAAAACCTAACAGTCAGCCATGGTTCTTCCCAGAATATGCTGCTGCTATCGCGCACAGAAATCACTTTTTCCATAGCTACCAACGCAATAGATGCACTGAGACTAAAGCTGCTTTCAGGTCTGCCAGCAACCACTGTAAAAGAGTAATAAAAAATGCAAGAGAGCTATATGCTTAGTCTGTTAAATCCAAGGTAGCTGATCAGCGGCTTGGCTCCCACCAGTTTTGGCAAATAAAATATAGGATCCTAAACGGAAGTGTGCGTTCTATCCCAACCATTATCAATGAACCAGAGGTCATCTCGTCAGCGTCAGACTAGGCCTAACTATTTGCAAATAACTTTGCAGCTAATTCTACCCTATGCGACGAAGGCCATCAACTCCCCATATTTCATAACACAGAACAAGCAAGGTAACATACAAATATCCGAGCATGAGGTCGCCAAGCTAATAAATAACCTAGATTCCAGTAAAGCAACTGACCCTGATTGCATCCAATTATAGTGTTAAAAAAGCTTCAACCAGAACTTGCTCCCATACTTACGAAACTATTTAAGCGCTGCCTTTAGGAGAAGTGTTTTCCGACTCCCTGTTAGACCTCATCAGTTTGCGCTGTATTTAAGAATTCAGGTGATAAGTCATCTCCCTCTCAGTACTAACCTATAAGTCTCCTGTATGTTATGAGCCAGTTGCTGGACTCCATATTAAATAGAGAAATAGTCAACAACCTCAGCAGGAATAACCTTCTTAGTGACACACAATATGGTTTCCGCTCTGCAAGATCTACCGCAGATGTGCTGACGGTTATATCCCCCATGATTAGTGCATCTCTTGACAAAGGCTTCCATTTCTAGGGCAATTGCTCTTGACATATCAAAGGCCTTCGACAAGGTATGGCATAAGGGTCTACTTCACAAGATTTTCAGCTACGGTATAACTGGAAATGTTTTCTCAATCATTAAATAATTTCTCTCCGATAGGCTCATAAGAGTAGTGGTAGATGGACAAAAATCGGAGGCCTGCAATATAAATGCTGGAGTCCCTCAGGGGTCAATCCTGGGCCAAACTCTCTTCCTCATCTACATCAATGACCTCCCTAAACACATACTTAAATCATTCGTTGACAGCTATGCTGATGACACGACCATCTACGGCAACACATCAAAGGTTGTAAATGGCAAAGTTCTCTCTGATTCTCTCTCCTCTGATCCCGAGCGCGTTGTTCAGTGGGGGAAGATGCGGCTGGTTACCTTTAACGCATCCAAAACCAAACTCCTATCCTTACATCATCAACGCTCTGATCCCCATCTGGCATCAATTGTAATGGATGGCTCTCGTCTGGGTGAGCCCCCGTGTTTTGACAAGCTTCTGGGTTTGTCCTTTACTCCTGATCTGAAATGGAACACGTACATCAAGTCTGTTGCCAAGGTCACTGGAAAGATGGTGGGATCCTTCTACCGCTCCAGAAGATATCTCACTACGGTTGCAATTCTCTATCTATATAAAAAACAAGTACGTCCAAGGATGGAATACTGTTGCCATATCTGGACAGGAGCTGCTAAAAACAGCCTATCCTTCCTCGACAGTGTACAAAACAGACTTCGTGGCTTAATGGGGATGCCTTTTTCTCTACCCTGCAGCCTCTCTCCCACAGAAGAGACGTTGCGAGCCTATCCTTGTATTATCGATATTTCCATGGCAGGTGCCTATCTGAATACTAATCTCTGATCCCCCCATCGCCAATTTTTCACGAAAAAACACCCGTTTAGCTGAATCCACTGTCAAAAGTTTCTCTCACTCTTTATCTATACCTAAATCAAAACGCGGAGTCCATGAACAAAACTTCTTTCTTAGAACTGCACGCCTGTGGAACTCTGTTCTGTCTGCCTGCTTCCCACCGGACTACAACTTTGATGTGTTCAAGTCCAACATTTACAAATTCCTAATGAACCGTCCCCTTAAGGAAACACTTAATCAAATCTCCACATTAACGTAATGTACTTGCAATAACCCTTATACCTGAGTGGTTGCCGGACCTTTATAAGTGGTGATCACTGTGTAAAAAAAAAGTATGGCTGGGTGCGTCTGAAAAACAAAATAAAATAAAATATGACATAGAATAGAGAATGGATAAGTAGACAGACAGATAGGAGAAGAATTAGGTGTTAAAGTTAGCCGGAACCAGATAACCTTTTTTTTAGTAACCGTCTGGATTTAAACGCCTGTTCTCTTGTAGGGTGGCTGAATTTAAGTCCCTCATCCTGCTGAGCAGGTTGACAACAGGACATATTTTTTTGCAAAATAAGTGAGGTGATTACAAGATCAAAATGATTTATAGTTTTTACGGTGCACTTCAAACTCCATCATTCCTTACTTTATAAGTTGAAACATAAATAGACGGAGTCACCTTAGTAGAAAAGGATTTGCAAAAGGGATAGTTACTGAAAAAGTTAAATGTTTTAATATATTGTGAAAACAAGCTGGAAGTTATAGAGAAATTCATTGATGGTGTGATATATTACGACATAGAGAAAAGAGATCGGTACTGCCCATAATAGGGAGAACGTTAAACGTATTTTCTGGGACTAGAAAAGAGGATGAATTAAATTCTCTTAAGAGAATCTTGAAGGTTTCTGAAAAAAAGGTCGTATTGTATTCGCGTAGTTAGAGAAAGATAGTAATACTATGCTAAAAATAACGAGGGAAGAACTAGTCGATAACCGTCACAAAATAAATGAGTTAGTAGAGAGTTTTAAGAAAATGCAAGGGGAACTCGAAAATGTCACTGGAGAATTAATGACCGAGTGATAAAACTGAAAATTGCAGGAGAAAATATCTTCGTTGTTAAACAATCATCAAACAATTGAGGAAAAAGTTGCCAGTATTGTAAGTCTCCATACGAAATTTGCAAGTTAAGTTGTATATGCTTACATTGAACCTTCTCTCTTCCAATATAGTGGAACCTTACACATTAAAAGACCACCTACTAGAAGACTAGGCGAAACTACACATCATTTAAGATTACCAGTGGCTCCCACAGTTCAGCTGTGGTGTTACTATAAGTCATTTGGTTGTCTACCTTTCATCAAAGATTGGGGATTGCTGATTGTTGTGTCGCTTCCGTTATTAGATTCTAAGAGCATATATTAAGTCTATCACATTACAAAATTTACCGAACTGCTATCCACTTAAGAGACAAGGATTGGGAACTGTCGAAAAATACAAAATAGATTCCGAAAATATTGTTCTTGACCAAGCTAGAGAAAAGTTTATATCGCTTACCTTTCCAGAAGCAGAAAAATGTAAACCCGATCTACTCAGAACCTGCGTGTTTTATAGACTGATATATACATTCAGCAATCACTATTTATGTGTAATGAATTTTTTCAAGGATAACAGAGATAAGATGGCAGCATTGTCAAATAGACACCCTCCTAGATCTAATGCTGCTAATAGGATAACAGATGGAATATGGGTGATAACGAGATATGAGTCGGTATGTAGCAGAAAACCTCAACAAACAATACGGTATGTACCGGAAAACATCAACAAACAATCAAATATCCCCTCCGTTGACAACTCTGCAGGTGCCAATGGGTTGTGGGCCTGTGGCGGCTCTATAACCACTTCCTCCCTATTGCCAAGGTCAGGAAAATGTTGAGACCAGCGATCCCTTTTTCCATTGATTAATACAACACTTACAAGTAGATTGAACCTATAGGAACTCTAATAGCAAGATTTCCAAACATAACTATGCAAGCAATCCCTAATGTATTAAGTCCTCTAAAGGAAATACCTTCAAGGGAATTGATATATAAACTAGTCGTACTTAGACAAGGAAATTCCCCAACAGAAAGTAAGCAGGTGAGTAGTACTTCCTGTTTTTTTATATAATAGCTATTAGCTAAATAATTGTATCAGTTTCGTTAACATCACTCCTGGTTTTTTGTGTAAGTGGTTAAGTAAGCAGAAGAGAAATGAACCAACTAAACTGCACAAGAATGTTGGGCGTTCAGGAATGGTTGTTACCGATTAACAGCAGAGACCGCCAGAACAACAATTCGAACTTAGATCAATAGGTGATATACACACTCTACTGACCAGAAATATCATAAAGGAACGATTGCAATTAACATCGGTGGAAATACTTTCGATGAAATGATCAGAATTACTTAGAACAATCGATTATAAATTTTCCTACAAATGCATGGAAAAAGTCTCTGCAATTAACATTTATTATTATTATTATTATTATTATTATTATTATTATTATTATTATTATTATTATTATTATTAACAAAAAATTGAAAAAAATATATATTCTCTTCATAATGTCAAAAAAAGAAAAACACAAAAAAATGCCTTTTTTACAGGATGGTCATTTGATTTTTTTTTTATATGGACATATTCAAAACTTAACTATATACTCACTCTTTCTCATTTTTTGTTAGATGTATGTTACCGTAATACATGTTTTACCGACATTTATCACTTGATTAAATGTCGGTAAGTAGGGGAGGAGTATGACACTTTTAATTAAGTATTAATTAATCAAAAAGATGGTGAAGTTAATTAAATAATAATTAAATTATGATAATAATTGTTTGACTGGATAGTATTTAATTCGTTTGGGTAGCCCCCATTTTTTAAGAACCAAGTGTAATAAACTGCCATGGAGTCCAAAAAGATGGCGCCCCGAGAGAGAACAGGATTTTCCTATGAAACTCTCAATAAACCAAGAAAATATATGTAGGTGCATTGACCTTTCACAATTATGAACAAATTGTATGAGTAAAATAAATTCGTTTTGGGAATCAAACATTTATAGTGCAAAGAGAGGGTGACTGGAGCAATGAGCTATAAAACTAAAACCATGTTCAGGTGGTTGCACTTGCTGGAAAATAATAATTTTCACAATTATATACAAAAATATATTTCTAAGTTGGCAATCATTGTAGGCCGTCCTAACTTGGAATTGAGCACAGGTTGGCACAAAAACTGGGCGACTATACATCGTTCATCAATCAATCACAGAATTGCTCCGTATAGCCCCTCCATATGAGTGCAAATTATTTGCCGATTATGCAAAACCAATCAGAGGCTAACCAAGGTGATCGTTACGACGATAGCCTTTAGTCGGACATGCCTATTGACTGAGTGTTCAAAAATTCGATCCAATACATAGAGGATATCCAAAGCGAAAAATTGAGTTGTTCCTTTATAGACGACGCGTAAAGAATCAACTCCGTTGCCACCCCGTTGCACATACTTAACGCGGCCTAATTGCAGTTAAGATTTTCGAAGAAAACTGTATTTCGCCATTTTCCACAATCACATAAATTCCGTGGTGTTTTTAAAGATTGTTGTATCAAGCGTTGCTATTGTTTATAACATGCGCTTTCTAGCATTTCCTTTTGGTTGCTTTAAAACTTTCGTCCCTCCTGCAACAAATTCAACCTTCCTCGACTTTTTTTTTCGGATCTTAAGAAACCACCGGGCAACTCGGGTTCGTGAATATATCTCACCACATTTATAAATACCCTTCCTGATAAAAGTGTATATTAAATGGGCATAATCGCTGATGACATCATGCTTCATAGCAGCCAGAAGGGAAATGAATGGACACATATCCAAGGAAATTGGAGAAAGTTGGCCTCTCTCTGCAGTGTTTGAGAGTTACTTACACCTGGGTGTTATACCTCTACAATACAACCATTCGACAATGCATAGAGTAGTGTAGTCTAATTTGAGAGGTGTATCTGCTACTTGTGTTACGTTGTCGTATCATAAAATGAGCGTTTGTTGTATATTGGTTGAAATTGGAATGGAGATGATATAGTAAAAAGTGTCTATTTATAAAAGATTGAGTGTTTGATTATCTTATCAGAGTTAATGTCGGTGTGTGTGTGATCATGTATTTGAACATACCTTCTGCCATTTCGTTGGTCCATCTGGAAATTCTCGTCTGGGGGGCACTTGATACCTGTTTTTGGGGACGAAGATTTATTTCACACCAAGACAAGGAATCAGTTCTATAGTTTTTTTATTCACCTTCAATTTTGTTCACAGAAGCTTGGAACGTGAATTTGGTCTGTATTTTCTTTTACTAGGTCTTATTTCTACCACGTCAGCGTTCGTTCCCCACTCCAGCGTAGGGGAGGAGACAACGGCGAAGCCGTCCGCTCTCGTCCAAGTCGCAAGATCATCTACTCGATTCAGCTAACCTGATCACATGACTCACCCGCAATCAAATCAGCTCATGTTGACTTTCGGTCAACGTGTCTATACTACAACTCAACTCTTCCTTCCTTCTCTCTCTCTCTCTCTCTCTCTCTTTCTGCATTCTCTAACATTCCTTTCCCCATTATTTATAAAAACGTATGACGTAGACATACATTTTTTTACTACCCACTTTTACTAAGGGAATCCATAGGTCACCCCACTGGCAAAGGAACTGCCATACCATTTTTCAATAAATCATATTTTATATCACAAATAATACCATGTGGCGCGAATTCTTGCACCCTCGAAGGTCAACAACTATCTGTGACCCCATGGCCTCCATCTCGAATCTTAGGATCATGCAAAAATCACTATATCTCTTGTCACGCTATAACGCGTTTCCACAAGCACATGCCTCACACGAGATAAAAGATTTTTCTTATAACATTACGAGAGCATTGTCCTATGTCTCCCGCCGTATTACGCATCCGGAGAAAAATCCCACGAAAAAACGATACAAAAAAATCTACAACTATTTCGAACATTAGAATAAATATCGACTGAACTTTTCACTCTTTCAAACATAAGTACTAGTTGACCCCTTATTCAACCCAATAGTGTGTTTTTCTACACTGCTTAAATCTTATTTCTTTCTCCTTTTTCCTATTTTAGCATTATCATTACTATCATTATTAATTAACTACCAACCTGTTGTTTCTTATACATTAAGCATTATCTCAATAAACCCCACAAGGAAAAAAATTCATACCTCCTCCAGTCTTCTAAAAAAATGTACATGTCCAAGAACAAGAAAAAAACTGCACAATTCTGATGTGAGAAAACATCAATCGCCTGAAAATAAAAATTAAAAACAATTCTTATAATCATTCACAAAGTTTCATCTCACCAATACAAATTACAAATAACAAAACATAGATTCGTGTAAATCACAAATTTTTCCAGGTCAGCAAATTCCGAGGTCGGTTAGATCACCTTTTTCCACCTCACAGAATCTCAAAAATAAAAAAAATAACAAATCACAGTCGTTTACAAAAAATACATAGACATTTACAATTAAAATATATAGTCGTTTCCAAAAACAAAAAAAAGAAACGACTCACTTATAACTTTAAGAGAATTCTTCATAAAACAAAATTCAACACAAAAAACAATCGACGGAAACTAAAATGGTCCATGTTACCCAACACTGGGGTTTTCTGAAAAAGAAAAAAAAAACTATCACCTTTTACTTATCCGAGTGATTTTTATTATGACCTCTTCTGCCATGTTCTCTTCTGCCACGTATGCCACGTTAGGGGAACTCCATTTCCTCCCTGATGTTGGAGAGAAATATTTTTCGCTCTGCTATATTGGAACAACTTTTCTTCCAGGTCGGTAACCGTGACATCCTTTTAAGGCTTATAGCCCAGCGAAAAATATCGGGACGTCCAGCTATTGGTTTTTCCATGTTGATCCTACTCAAAATCACAGAATCCCATCACCCAATGACAACACTTGTGTTTTCTCTTTTTTTCTTAATCTAAAATACATACATTTTAACATTTCATAAAACAGTTTGCATCGATTTACATAACAATGAATAACATGTTCCCCCACCAGAAAAAAAATTCCTAAGAAAAAAAAACATAAAATTATAGAAAAAAATCAACTGTCCCTTGTTTCTTAACAAAAAAACTCACAGTGTTTTTTCCTAAAAGTACGCAAAGCTTTAACAATTTAACCACATTTTAACTGTATATAATTATTTAACCTATAAAGTCATAACAAGTATTTGATTGACGTATTTTTCGCAACTGTGACACGTATCTCCATTCACACTCTGTTACTAAAGTTTATATTTCTTTTCTATTTCTTTTTTTCTGTTTTACATATTGACTGCAATTCAAAATCAACAATTTATTATCAGTATGTCGATTGATATATCTGTCTTTTTAAATTTTCTCTGTTTTTTTCGTATTTCTCTTAATTTAGCATTATATATAAGTATACCTTATTTTAATATGTATTTTTTTCTGTTGCGTCAGTATATTTTTTTCACGGCTGTTCAATGAAAGGCCCCTACGTTGTATTTTTCTTTAATTTTCTTTATATTGTCCTTTTTTATGTGTAGTGTACATATTTTTCGTTTCGTTGATTTTATATAACATTTTTTTATGGTAACTACCACGTTCGGGGTTTTTTTCCACACTCTTTCTGAGTGTTCTGTTTAAAGAACGGCATACAATGAGCGTTTGAATAAATATACGGCGCAGACATATGTTTTCCATGTCTCCCGTCTTAAATAATTAAGTCGGCCGGACACTTTTTCACGGCCCATATGGCATCATTCAGGGATGTGGGTAAAGTAACCTCATGTTCGTTAACAGCTCTCATTCAGCAATCTCATGCCAATTCCAATATCAAGGCGCTTCCAGCCTTCTCTCCAAAAAAAAATTTGCCGACATCTCATCCGACAGATTTCTGACTTCTAAAGTTCTTTCGTACCAGCGAAATTTATTATGTCTTTTTTTTTTCCTCTCCTACTTCAGATCCACTACATAGTGGCCACGTTACCACTACACGTCCGCTCTTTAGTTGGAAGTTATGTTACTCCCAAGATTGAGCATTTTCAATCAGCCGAATGTCACAAGTGGCCCTATCTGCAAGCTTAATCTATGTGGGTCCATTCTATCGCGCACCCTCGTTTCAGCTACAACAAACCTTTTAAGTCCATAGGGCTGCAGTACTCCTATCTTTATTGTATGCGAAGAATATGCTCTTTCAATCGTAACACCGGTCAGCTTAATCAAGCTACACACATACGGTGAAAATAGCATTTTTCATATTCGAAAACCCTATTGAAAACCCCCTTGCAAAGTTCTGGTAATCCCTTCCAAAAATAGTTAACCGCCTACGTAAATTTAATCCTGTCCCCTTTTTAAAATTTTTATTTGACTAGACCGCTATTTTATCTTAATCTAATCTTCTGATTGTTCTCTTTATTTTTTTTTAAATTACTATTTTACAGACCCCTAGAAAACAACAATTATACATTATATAATACAATATCAAATCATTAATACACATTTTTCTAACAATGAACATTAACTTTGAGGTAATTACATAAAACGATCTCCTTCACTCCTTAAAAAAATATGGTAAAAAATACCGTTCAAACTGTTTACGATTTACAGAAACAACCCATTGCTTCTTACCTTAAAAAGAGCTTAACTTTTTGTTTTCTTTTTTTTCTTTTTTTGACCAGTTCAAAACACGCGATGGCCATTTCCTCTATACACTTCTGCAACGGTGTAAATATTTCAAATTATGATTGACACATTTCCAAACAATTTCATTTGTGCCTGTCCCCATTACATTTTCTTACTGTCTCATAGGTTCATCGCTTCAAACAGAATAACGTAATTCTGTTTTTCGCTGCTAATTTTTACATTAATGATATTTTTCTTCGGTTCATAACGAGCTAATTCCTGATACGATGAACATTTTTAACTATTTTCTATATATAAAGTGTGTCTGTATGTCTTTCTTTTCTTTCTTCGTGAAACGGTTGTACGTGTGTATTGCCTTTTTTTCTATTGTTCTTTCTTTTTTTCCAGACATTTTATTGTGTTTTATGTGTTTTTCTAGTCTTTTTTTCTAGACGTGTAATGTCATTAAAATTTCAGGATTTACTTCCACGTTGTATTTTCCAATGCAGGTTTGGTATAGCATCGTCGATGCGAACTGGACACCAAATGAGTGTTTGTTACGTTGACGTATCATAAAATGAGCGTTTGTTGTATATCGGTTGAAATTGGAAGGGAGATGCTATATTAAAACGTGTCTATAATAAAAAATATAAAAAAAATAAAAGATAAAAAATTAAAATAAAAAATTAAAATAAAAGATTGAGTGTTTAATTATCTTAACAGAATTAATTTAGTTGTGTGCGTGGTCATGTATTTGAACATATATTCTACTATATCGTTGATCAATCTGGAAATTCTCGTCTGGGAGGGAGACTTGATACCGGTTTTTGGGGACGAAGGTTTATTTCACACCCAGACAAGAAATTAGTTCTATAGTTTTTTTATTCACCTTCCAGGTTGTTCACAGAAGGTTGGAAAGTGAATTTGGCCTATGTTTTCTTCGTCTAGGTCTTATTTCTACCAGGTAAGCGTTCGTTCCTCACCCCTAGCGCAGGGAGGAGACAAAGGCGAAGCCGTCCGCTCTCGTCCAATTCACAACCAAATTTCCTCGATTCAGCTAACCTGATCACATAACTCACACGCAATCAAATCAGCTGCTCTTTACTTCCGGTCAACGTGTATATAATAAAACTCACCTCTTCTATCTCTGTCTCTCTCTCTCTTTCCATTCTCGAACACTAGTTTCTCGCTCAAAAGTGTGTCGCCCACCTAATAGGTTCCGAACCGTCAACTGATCTAGAAACGCTGTCCCATAGTAAACATGTTACATCCATATGCCTGTTTCAAAAGTAATATAATGGTGTATGCTGTAACAGACTAGAACCCATTGCCCCGCTCTACGTAAATCTCTAATATAAACCTGACAATCAGCAAAGAAGAAACCAATACACAGTATGAACCCTCGAATGTCAGAAAGTCATTCTAATCTATTAGTTTGTTCGTTATATCTGGTAGACATTGAAATTCTCTTCCGGGTTTCCGCTTCCTGAAATTGTACTTACATCCGGAACTTCAAGTATAATGTAACCATACATCTTGCTGTAAAACTCCCTGGAAAGTATCCCAGAAACCTATGTCCCTTATATTAGCCTTTTTACATCAAACTGGTCGGGTGCATGATTAAGAGTGAAAATGTAATAAAACAATGTTATCAGTGACCATATTTAGTGTTACTCAAAGCAGTTACTCGACCATTGGAATAGAGGAATTGAAAAGTGGGTTAAGGTGGCTTTTATAAAGTGGAATTTTCAGGTGCGAGGAAAAAATCTGGAAAATAGCTTGTAAAAGTCGGTTAAATTAAAGATAGTTGAGACCCAGATTCCTTAGTTGTAGATAGTATTGTAAAATCGAGAATCACGGCTAAAAAAGCATTTTGTAGACATACACAAAAAGCGAACACAGCGGAGTGTACTCGCCGTTGCCTGTGTGTTTACAGGTGCGTGTGCTCGGTGGCGTGTTAATCAAAACATAAGAATAATCGAAGTAATTATTTTAAAACTTTAAAAAATCGAAAAAACAAAAAAAACTAATTTAAGGCTAATGGTAAATGTAAAAATTGGAAACACACACAAACGCGAAAAAGAAAAAAGAAAAACGAAGGTTAAAACCTCTTTAAAAATCTGAAAAAAAAAAACAAAACAAAAAACACGTGAAAATGGCTTAAATAATCTCGGGGTTATTTGGAGGTGTTCGTGTGCTCGGGCGAGGATCAGGGCTGTAAATCATAACATAAGAATAAGCGAAGTATATATACCGAAAAAAGGACAAAACCTAACATAGTACAAACGACCGATGTTAAATGTAAAAATGGGGGGGGAAGAAAACACGAAACAGAAAAACGAACGTAAAAACTTAGTTAAGAAGTCTGAAAAAATACCCCCCCGAGAAACACGCGTGAAAAATTGCTTTAATAACCCTGTAATATATATTAAATTTAAAACATCGAAAAATAATACATTTCACATAACGATTCGAAACCAAAACCTTTAGATAACAACGCCCCACTCTAAGCAAATGAACGAAGACGACGTCGACGAAATTGTGTCTGTTATTTTAATCTTCTCTATATAAATAAAATGAATTTCTTTTTCCAGTCTGATTTTAACATTAAGAGGATTAAAAATCAAGATATTTCATGCTAATATAATATGCACAAACGGCAGAACAATATCTGAGGTGTGTTATAGGTTTATTATTTCTCAAATTCCTCGATAATCTTGGATTTCTATACTTTTTCTGCTGAGAAGTCACGGCCAAAATCGGTTAATATCAATGGAAGTGGTAAAATATTTTCTCTCTAATAAATTCCTCCTCCCCCTGCCACCACTAAACACCGTTTGTGGATAGTTCACAAGGAACAGTTGAGAAGAAAACACCGGTTTGGCTTCGTAGTTCTTTCATTTGAAGTTATTTAAAATCACTAAACTAAGCTGCAGTGCTCTGTGGCGTAGTGATTAGCGTGCTGGACAATTAACATTATATTTTCACGTTCGCGCCGACCTACCGTAGTCGTTTTTTTTTCCTAAACAACTGGAATGCACTTTTCTTGGTGGCCGAACTGTTAACGTTGCAGATGTTTTTTTTTTCACACTTTATTTTCCTACTTTTACTCATGACTCCGGATTTGATCCTTCCTACTTACCTACCATAACATTTTTAAAACTCCCCCCCGTCCCGGAAACAAACACTCGGGCAACGCCGGGTACCCGCGCTAGTATTCAAAATAAATCATGCTCCAACGTCGAATGACGCATGCGTAGAAACTAACTTGTCATGACCCCTTCCTCTAGAAAACTGATGATTTTTCTATGAAGAAATTAATGGGTTTGTCCAATTTTTCGATATTTGTCGGGTGACGGTTGGAGGTTTAAAATGATTCCGATCTCGTGATAATCCTCTCTTTCTCTTACCACCAAGGCTCCCAGAATTTTAAGACAACTAAAACAATGTTTATAATGTAGATCAAACGTTTTTGCGAAACATACAAACATAAAAACATACATAAAACATACACATATTTTCGCTTTCATATTTATAGACTACTACAAAATTGCTTAATTGAGAAGATCACATTTTATATAGTCATTATTCACATATTCAGTATGAAACGATAAAAAATGAAAAGAATTAAAACCATCCAAAAATATGGGAAAGTTCCACCTAATAATGCCCTCGTCGACAAAGCGCCGATATTATTATATGAAAGTTGTAAGAAAATATTTTGTGTTTTAGTTCAATTTGGGCGACGGGAATTTCATAGGATGCCTTGCAACAAATAACCTACACTTTCGGCTACATTTCGGCAAAGATAAAAAAATGAATAAAACATTTACTGGATGTGTATTCAAATCGTGATGCTTAATATTTTGACCGTATTTTATATTATGAGTATTCAAAGGTATTAAATAAAGTAATATTACGTATATTCTGTTAGTCACAATCTAACGTTTCAGCAAGTGTCCACATATTAAAATCAGATATAACTCAATTAATTTGACACAGTAAGATTCAGATCAATTTTCCTGCTTATTTCCGAAAATCCAGAACTTTTTTCTAATTCATAAGAGTTGCCATCTTTTCCTTGTTTTATTTTATTATTCACATAGAATTGTAACTTTTTAGGCATTTCACGGATATGACGAGAAGGGTTTCTAGCGAAACTTTAACGGATGCAATAACATCAGTATTTTTTTTTTTTTTGCTACCAGGTGTTCAATTTTAATTATTAATCAGGGATAACTCATGTGTTACGCAAAATAGAAAGATGGCGTGGCTCTCCAATATGAATATATTATCATTTACAGTAAATTACAAGTTTCTGCCACCGAAAAACTGTTTCAGAGAACTTTTTACTAACAGGTCGTTTTTATGTCGTAGTCTGTAACTTCGCGCATACTTAAATACATACATGAAACAATTTCACATACTTCGACATGTATTGTATAACGTGTTAAAAATTTTTCTTACCACCAAGGCTCCCATAATTTTAAGACAACTAAAACAATGTTTATAATGTAGATCATTAGACTTTCCAAATTAGTACATACATACATCGTCTTGGTTAAGGGTTAGGCAGCCATTGCTTCATCGTAAATTTCAATATTACTGGGGGGTTTCCTTCGTCACTATTGGCACCAAAATTGTAAGAAAAACTATGACATTTTTACCAATGACCTCGTAGGATTTTCACTTTAAAGCATAAATACATTGACACAGTTAGTGATTAGACACCCCTTGCTTCATTATCAAATTCCACATTACTGTGTTTTATTTATTTTCCTTCTACCGACACAACTTTTTTTTTGAAAAATACTTCATTTTCTGAAGATTACTCACTAGGTTTGACAAACAAATAACAAATGTTTTAAATTTAGTGATTAGGCAATCCTTGCTTCACTACAAAAATCCACATTACTGTATTCTATTCCTCCCGACTACGGATGCAATATTTTCAAGTGAAATAATATCCTTTTTTTTACATAACTGAGCAGGTTTTCCAAGTATAGAAATGCATTTACACGGATTGTGATTAGGCAACTTTTAGTTTACCACGAATTTAAATATTAATGTAGATATTGCCTCCCACACACAAACAACATATTAGTAAGAGAAAATATGTCTTTTCCGGAATATGATTTCACAGATTTTCAATATTTTTGGAATATGACATTGTGGGGCATTGATTTGTAACGCCAAAACGGGCATTACTCTCAACCCCAAAAGTGAAATCACGAGCTTGTTTAAAATTAAAATAATCATGCTTCCGTCTCCTCCCCACTACACTCATCTCATAATTCCCGGATGATAACATAAAACTCAAAAATATAGGAATAACCCCCCTACAGAAACAGGCCTAGAAAACTTTCATAGGAAAGCAATAAAATATATGAATTAATCTAATTTTGATATCGTAAATTGTTTCAGTCATATCCGGAATTGACTTCACAAATAACGTAATTTGGAGATTGAAAATTGTTTAAGCCATTTCTGTTACACACTTTACATTCTACCACCCTCGTTTAATCCAAGCGACGCTGCGTATTCTGCTACTACATATAAGACCAAGACAAATTTGCTTAACTTTGGTTAATCTACATAAAGCATTTGGTATTCCCAACTAGTCACCCATCTGATAATGACCAGACTACAAGTTGTTTAACTTCATTCATCTACATAAAATATTTTTTATTCCCCAATAGTCACCCATCTGATAATAGGCAGATCCCATGTTGCTAAACTTTTTTTTTGATCTACATAAAGCATTTGGTATTCCACAGTAGTCACCTATCTTATAATGGCCACGACAACGTTGTTTAACTTTGGTGATCCGCACAAAGTATTTTATATTCCCAAGTAGTTACCCATCTGATAATGACCAAGTCTATGTTGCTTAACTTAGTTCATCTACATAAAGCATTTGGTATTCCCAAGTAGTCACCCATCTGATAATGGCCAGACTCCATGTTGCTTAATTTTAGTGATTTATAAAAATAATTTGGTATTCCCAAGTAGTCACACATCTCATAATGCTCCAGCCAACGCTGCTTTACTTGGGTGATTTACATAAAGCATTTGGTATTCCCAAGTAATAACCCAGCTCATAATGCGCATGTTCCATGTTGCTTAACTTTAGTGATCTATACAAAGCATTTGGTATTCCAAAGTAGCCACCCATTTGTTAATAACAAAGACAATGTTGCTTAATTTGGTGATCTACATAAGGTATTTTGTATTACCAATTAGTCATCCATCTGTTAATGACCAATACAATGTTGCTTAACTTTGCTGATCTACATAAAACCTTGGCTATTCCCAAGTAGTAACCCATCTGATAATGAGTATGTTACTTAACTTTAGTGATACACATAAACTAATTGATATTCCCAAAGAGGCACCCATCTGATAATGATCAGACTCCAAGTTGCTTAACTTTGGCGATCTACATAAAGCATTTTGTATTCCCAAGTAGTCGCCCAGCTTATAAGGGCACGGCTATATGTTTCTTAACTTTAGGTATATGCATAATGGCCGTACTGAAACAAAACATTATCATTTAGAAAAGCTTTCTATATATGGGAAACGGTTATTTCTTTTTAACAATTCTGCAATTCCACTTACTTGGGTAAATACGGAATACGAACTATGCTGAAATAATAACGTTATTGCTTAGAAGGCAATTGTTTATAGGTGTTATTAAAACGAAGCTGTACTTTTACCTAACAATTTAGTAAACAAAAAAACTGACACGCGAAACACGGAGCTTACTGAAATAATAGCCTTAATATTTAGAATGCTATGCTTAATATGGGGTGGTGTAGTTATTTAAAAAATATTCTGTATTTTCCCCTAAACATTATTAGATAAGAAACGGAATACAGAATATGAACCGTGCTGTAATAATATTTACATATTATACCTATTGTAGAACATTTATTATTGGTTTAAAGTTATAATGATGCTGGGAGTTGTGGTGGGAAAAGAAACATAGTAATGGCGAAATTTCTGTTGAATTAAACCTGTCCTAATCACTAACCAATATAATGTATTTATGCGTTTGTTTGGAAATTCTAATAATTTATTTTCTAATAGTGATCTATTTTTCCTAAATTATGGGAACCTTGGTAGGAAGAGGAATTAGTTCATACATGCTGTACAATACCTGTCGAGAACACGTTGAATTGTTTCATATATATTTACATTGCCCGTGAGAGGGTTAGAAAATTATTTAATATATGTCTTGTACATAGTCCTTTCTAGCAATTGTACAATTATTTAATATTCGTGCTGTTAATTAAGTGTCCTATGGAAGTTAAATTATTTCATGTACAATTTGTGTACTTCCTGCCGTAGGTATTGTAAAATATTCTTTTGCTTGAGATTGCAAATGATATATAGTCATAAAAAATTATTCTCACTTAAGAAAAACTGATGTGTTCAAAGTAAAGTGCACTTTTTCTCATAGTTTTATACGTTTCTGAGCAACGCAGGGCGAGATTGCTAGTAACCAATAAGAGCCTTGGAAAATCTATCTTTTTCTCTGTTAGATATTGCTGATCAACTGACAAATTAAGCCGACATGTGGATTATCTACTATATTGTTTTTTTTTTTATCTTCTCATTATTCATGTTTCTGGAGAGACATCGCATGTTCTGTTGTAGTCGATGCATACCTTAAATATATTAATTTCTTATTATTGCCTCCTTCAGTATACTTTCTCTGTGTACAGCAGATAATGTTTTCCATTTTCGATTTTGTAATTAACATAATCATTATTATTATTATTATTATTATTATTACTATTATTATTACTACTACTACCATTGTTATTATTATTACTATTGTTATTATTATTATCATTGTTATTGTTATTTAAAATAATGTTATTGTTTTTATTATTATTAAATATAATAATTGAATTATTATTATTATTCATATCATTATTATTATTATTATTATTATTGTTATTATTATTTTTGTTATCATTATTATTATTATTATTATTATTATTATTATTATTATTATTATTATTATTATTATTTCAGTCATTTAGAACTCTCTAAAAGTTTTGCAATCAGGAGATGCTTACTTAGAAAAATCCGAATGTTTTCCCAGAGGGTGGTGGAAGACAGTAATCATCAACTAATTAAATCACCTTTTTGAAATACAGTTCCATTAACGCTAAAAATTATCGCTACTATTAAAAAACATGACAATTGCCAGACAACAATGAATTAAACATGCACCACCTGCAATGCTATATTATGATGTTGTTATTTCATCTTTATTTCGAGTTTTATGTAAAGTGTCGCTATTTTTTGGAGTTATTTCTATGTTGTTATTGTATGTATGTGAGGATGTACCTCGGTGGGCACTTTCTATTAATCAGCAATCAGATAAAATTTACCATTAACTTCAAGAGAAACTTAAGTTCTTAAAATTCTTGCATCTAGGATATGAATAGGTGCACGCAGAGTCACACACGTAGAGGCCTGTGCCTCCACGGTCAGTTCTTACAAATTCTCATCACTTGATCTTAGTACAAGCCCTATAGCTTTTCTCCAATCTCAATTCCGTGCCATCATTACGGTTGTAAAAAGGTATAGGGCTATACTTTGGATGCAATTCCATTTCCAGATGCGTAGCCATTCATAGCTATCTTTTTTTGTATACTTTTTGGCATACCATCCCTATATCCTTTTGCATTTCCAATGCTTTTTTTTATTCTTGTTAATTAATATTTTTACTTACAGTCTTATTTTAAACTTACATTCATGATAGTATTGTCTTTTTTAGTAGCAGGTCGCTTCCTGCTGGGTTTTAGGTATTTGGGTTTTGGGGCTTATGAGTTGCCTCTTGGTCCTCCATCGGTTTTATATTACATAGAGAGTGCTACAGCCTCTCTGATAAAACAGTTAGAGTATTATAAAGTTCTAAAATGTTCATACCTTCACTATTAAATTTTTCTTGGTTCATTCTTTGGCGTGTTGGCAAAGATTTGGCAGTTTTTGATATTTATATTTATAATAGTGTGTGCATGAGGCAGCTTTTTCCCCTTGGGATCCCTGTTATACCGTGCTTTTGAGTCAGCACGTGAGGCAGCCTTCTTTTTTTCTGGTTCTTTGTTATGAAGAGCACGTGAGGCAGCGTTTTCCCTCGGAACACCTGTCATACCGTGCTTTAGAGTCAGCATGTGAGGCAGCCTTCTTTTTTTCTGGTTCTTTGTTATAAAGAGCACGTGAGGCAGCTTTTTTCCCTCGGAATCCCTGTTATACCGTGATTTTGAGTCAGCACGTGAGGCAGCCTTCTTTTTTTCTGGTTCTTTGTTATAAAGAGCACGTGAGGCAGCCTTCTTTTTTCTGGTTCTTTGTTATAAAGAGCACGTGAGGCAGAATCCCTGTAATACCGTGCTTTTGAGTCAGCACGTGAGGCAGCCTTCTTTGCCTCAGGATTTGCATGATACTTAATTTTTATTATTTCAGCATTTTTCTGATAGTATTCTTTTTGTTTTTGTTTTTTTTCACAGTCTATATTTCTCTGAGCTTTTTTACTACGTGCTGACTTTGGCATTTTTTATTAAATGTAAACATATAACACTTATGTGTATCTTACTATAATATCACTTATCTTATATCAAGACAACTCTCGTAGAATTGAGATACTGCCCCTCTACCAATAGTTAAAGTGTGGAACAATATATACACCAATAGTGTAGTTGTTATCTTTATATGAAGTCCTAATCAGTGACAGTGTGAGGTTACTTGGTTAATTTATTGTAGGTGATTTTAGAAAACTTACTTGTTTTTATTAGTAGATTGTGTATAGTAGCCACACTATCTAGTTATTTTTGTGGCTAGGGCTTGGATTTTGATTCTTTTGGTCAGCTTCCAGTGAGTTCTTAGAAGATGAATTTCTTGCAGTTTCTTTTGCGGTAAATTTAACTTATTTCCTTTGGCGTTTGGTGAGTTCTTAGAAGAACTGGTCTGATCTAATTTTCTTAGCGAGCGAAGAGATTCAGCTGCATTTAACAATGGTTGTTATAGTGTATTTTTGCGCATGCGTGAGAATTTCAAGTTTCCTCCTTATTTTTCAATAGTTTGACAGTAGTCATGTGTCTTTCTGCCAAGAGCGACAGAAGTCAGTGTTAGCCGTTATCGTCTAGAGGTTAGAACCCTCACGTTGTGGCCGTGCTAACCTAGGTTCGAATCCTGGTCACAGCATTGACATTTTGTACATATTTTACAGTGCAAAATCTGAAGAATTATTTGTTTTTATAACATTGTTTTTTGACGTCGTACTTGCTGATAAGTTACTCTTATAACAATTTTGATCAACTGAGATAGAGATTTCGTGGTTTCATTAACGCTGGTGGGTTACTGTTTAAAGAAAAAAACCTTAACGTTCACCTCAAATATTCAGCGTCCAAGAAATATAGGCCACTGGAAAACTAGAACGTCTGTGAACATCCGGTGTATTGTTTGGAGCTGTCCCTTTTGAGAGAAGTTCCGTGTTCGAAGTGGTCTGTCTACATTGGGTATATAGTGTTTAAAACTTGTTATTACAGGTACACTTATTTAATTATGGAGTTAGCTAAAAAGCGATGGGTCACTGCACTTCTCCGTGTAAAGAGCAGTCGATTGATGCTTGAACTCTTGTCAGAGACCGTTCGTACACGGAGATACATCGTCTCAAAAGAAAGAAGAAACAGAAGAAGAAAGAAGAAAGAAGAAAGAAGAACAATTGGCCGTTTTTGTACCCCTTTTTTGCATCTTTTGACATTTTAACCGACGTTCTGACACTCGCTGGATTCGTAAGACGATTCTCTGTAAGAATATGTGCTTTTTGAAACTTATAAGTTGATTTTAGTTGAGATTTGGATAGTTTTGTTTTGTAGGCTATATAGGCGTGTACAGGCCATCCCTATATAGAGAGTGCTACCGCCTCTCTGATATTTTTTAATAATTTCATGTGCGTGTCGTGTTTGAATATTGATGATGTCACCAACTTTGAATGCTACAGTTTTACTTTTGTATTCGATTCTAGCTGATGACACGCACACACATTTTTGTTACTTTTGACGTAAGACCTTTATAACTGGACAAATTGAGATTGCAAATGATATATAGGCATAAAAATTATTCTCACTTAAGAAAAACTGATGTGTTCAAAGTAAAGTGCACTTTTCTCATAGTTTTATACGTTTCTGAGCAACGCAGGGTGAGACTGCTAGTAACCAATAAGAGCCTTGGAAAATCTATCTTTTTCTCTGTTAGATATTGCTAATCAACTGACAAATTAAGCCGACATGTGGATTATCTACTATATTGTTTTTTTTATCTTCTCATTATTCATGTTTCTGGGGAGACATCGCATGTTCTGTTGTAGTCGATGCATACCTTAAATATATTAATTTCTTATTATTGCCTCCTTCAGTATACTTTCTTTGTGTACAGCAGATAATGTTTTCCATTTTCGATTTTGTAATTAACATAATCATTATTATTATTTGTATTATTATTATTATTATTATTATTATTATTATTATTACTATTATTATTACTACTACTACCATTGTTATTATTATTACTATTGTTATTATTATTATCATTGGTACTGTTAATTTTTAAAATTGTTACTGTTTTTATTATTATAAAATAAAATAATTGAATAATTATTATTATTATTATTATTATTATTATTATAATTATTGTTGTTATTATTCATATTATTCATATTCATATTATTATTATTATTATTATTATTATTATTATTATTATTATTAATGTTATTATTATTATTATTATTATTATTATTATTTCAGTCATTTAGAACCCTCTAAAAGTTTTGCAATCAGGAGATGCTTATTTAGAAAAATCCGAGTGTATTTCCCAGAGGATGGGGGAAGACAGTAATCATCAACTAATTAAACCACCTTTCTAAAATACTGTTCCATTAACACTACAAATTATCGCTACTAATAAAAACATGGCAATTGCCAGGCAATAATGTAGTAAATATACAGCCTCTGCAATGCTATATTATGATGTTGTTATTTCATTTTTATTTCTAGTTTTATGTAAAGTGTCGCTATTTTTTGGAGTTATTTCTATGTTGTTATTTTATGTATGTGAGGATGTACCTCGGTGGACATTTTCTATTAATCAGCAATCAGATAAAACTTACCATTAACTTCAAGAGAAACTCGGTCCTTAGAATTCTTGCATCCAGGATGTAAATGGGTGCACGCAGAGTCACACACGTGGAGGTCTGTGCCTCCACGGTCAGTTCTTACAAATTCTCTTGATCTTAGTATACTTTTAATAATTTCATATGCGTGTCGTGTTTGAATATTGATGACGTCACCAACTTTTAATGCTACAGTTTTACTTTTGTATTCGATTCTAGCTGTTGACACGAACACACATTTTTGTTACTTTTTACGTCACACCTTTATAACTGGACAAATTTAAAATATCATATTTAAGCATATTTATAACGCTATATTTTATGTTTCACACATTTTAGAAAATTACATATATCATGTATGCTTCTTTCATAGTTTATACGCCTCTAGGTTTATACTAAAATCATGGCACGTTATTCGCTGTGAATGCCAATTTCAGTATTGTCATATATGGAGCAGACATATTGTTCAATAGTCGGGGTTGAAAAATGAGACATTTATAGAAAAATATTCGTATTTCCCATTGTCCTGATAACTGGTTTATAATTAAAAAGAAAACATGATAATATTTTGGCCGACAGAACAGAAAATGATAACAGTATTCGCATAAATATATCTCGCTGGTTAAAATGAAGGCAAAACATGCAAATGAAGACTAAACTGATTAATGAGTTTTACGGTTACTAGTAATGTTTTGAACGCCCCGTAATTTTACATAGTAAATTGATATGTTCTGCATTTGCCCCAATCTCTTTGATTTTTTAATATCCTATTATAAGAAAGGATTTTGGTTTACAGTATCTACATTCTCGCGAGGCTACGACTTTTTATATTTATACTTTTTTATATTATACCAAGCACTGGATAAGGCAGGGAAGGGGAGGGCAGTAGCCCTAGATATATCTAAGGCTATTCGCCACGGTATGGCACGATGGACTTCTCATGAAAATAAAATCCTATGATATTACTGGACCAATGCTTAGCATAATTAAATCCTTATTAAATAAGAGAGATATCCACGTCGTCCTCGATGAACACGCGCCTAAAAAATATGATATAAATGCGAGTGTGCCTCAGGGACCGATCCTTGTACATTTATTATTTTTAATATTCATAAATGACTTACCTGACAAATTTGTCTCTGAGATGGGTATATTTCGCGACGAGAGCAATCTATACTAGACACCTGGGGAAAACCAATGAGCACATACCAAGGTAATCTCTTAAGCCTTAGAGGAATTTCTTCAGTCTGTAGTGGAATGGGTCATGAACTGATGTTAATGTTAAGCGCTGCAAAGACACAGATCGTTTCCTTTAATAATAAAATGAAACCTTACCAACCACCAGCCATACTTTACCTGAGAGCACTGCATTCAAGTTCCATGGCTTAACGTTCACAAGAAACATGATTTGGAATAGATACATCGAGATCATTGCTTCGGCTACTGAAAAGAAGGTGGGTTCTCTCTATTGTGCTAGAAAGTTACTTACACATAAAAGTATCCTGTATTCTACAAAGCCACCATTCGTCCATGTATTACGAGCTGCTGTCATATTCGAGCTGGTGCGTAAGCTACTCGGCTCCAAAAAATAGGGTCCAAAGCAGAGCGCCAAACTATTAGGTTCCGAACTGTGATCTACATTGCAGCCCTGTCCCACCGACGAAATGTGGCATCCCTCTATCTGCTTTCCAAGTATCTTAATGGTGAATGCTCTGACGAACTGCAAGCACTTGTACCCCCTTTAGGAAAATACCCCCGACAAACCCAACAAGCACCGAGGTCCCAGTCCTACTCAGTTGAGACCCCTAGATATAAGAAGCATCATTTACTCTAATAGGTTCTTCCCAAGACTGCTGGACTTTGGAATTTTATTCCGGTTTCCTGCTTCCCCAACTGCACTGATATGCAGAATATTAGGTGTAATATGTACATACATCATGCTGCTGAATTCTCTTAGGTTCCTGATAGTATCCCATATATAAACGTCGCAATTTGGGGGTAAATGTAATTAAACAAAAAGTGCCTGTAAATGAACATTAATCGTCCACAGTATAAAACAGATATTTAATTTACATTTATTTTTTTTCCAATTTACAATGTTGTTTGCAATCTATAAGTTGAGTTGTTTGTCGATATATTCATACCGGAATACCCAGTTTTTCGTTGTTTTCTGCTCGATGGTCATTCTAACTTACACTTAATATTGAAAAATATATTAAGTTTACATTCATTGGATAACACTGACATCATATTCACTTACTGCAGAATATTACCAATGAAAAATATCAGCCTATGGGTTTACTCCTCAATACACACAATTCTATTTGTTCTTCTCATTGAAACATACCAGAAATATGAACACGGAAATAAAATTAAAATACTTTAAACATGACATCTGATACACACTCTATCTGTCTATCCACTGTCTGTCTGTCTGTCTGTCTGTCTCTCTCTCTATCTCGAACTTAATTCAATATTTCATTTGAAAAAAGAACGAGAAAGTCAATGTATCATATAAGAACAATAAAGGCAAACATTAAAAAATGGAAATTTAATAATGGCCTGTGAAATTACTTCAGTACAATGAATGTAAACAAAAGAAACAATACGCAATAGATTAGCGAGGAATTAATCGATTAAAACTGAAGGATATGAGAAAAACATCTTATTCTTGTGGTGATTATTTAGTTTTATATGATTTGCTATTTCTTTCTCTTTATATTTTTGACTTTTCTATGCAGCATCATACTATATTTTTTATATCTTTTACAACTGGGGCGACGTAAAACGGTTTTTTTAATCACCACTCTGGATTTTCTATTATTAAACTTCTATCTGCAGGATCCAATTTGCTCTATCAATGGACCCATAATTGTTTTTTTTTTCAACACATTATTAACTTTATAGATATACAAAGTCCAAACTATATTGAAAAGCATGTAATGCATTAACAGACACGTGTATGTGTGTCTCTAAAATGGAATATTCTAGAAAAAAATGCCTGAATATTGAGATACAATAATTACTTTTCAAAGTATGAAACATACAGTGCACACATACATATATATATATATATATATATATATATATATATATATATATATATATATATATATATTGAGAAAAATAGAAAAACCGAATGAAATTATTAAAATAATCAACGTTTCGTCCTTATTTCAGAGGACATCTTCAGGATAATTGAAGTAAAAATGTAAGAAAAGAAACATCCATAGATCGTACGAAAAGGAGGACAGTTTTCTTACATTTTTACTTAAATTATCCTGAAGATGTCCTCTGAAATAAAGATGAAACGTTGATTATTTCATTCGGTTTTTCTATTTTTTCAAAACAAAACGTCAACCACCGCTGGTATTTTTACATTCCTTATATATATATATATATATATATATATATATATATATATATATATATATATATATATATATATATATATATATATATATATATATATATATATATATATATACTGAATGTTTTATTAGCATGAGTATTACTTATTTTTTCTCAAATATATAAGTAAAATGTACGGTCGTCACCTGATCGGTCGAATCTTGCTAGAAAACTGCACTGTTGAAGTGTGATAAAGCGAAAGATACTGCATGTGAGCTACGCTCTCTCTATCTTTCTTTCTCTCTCTCTCTCACTATATATATATATATATATACAAATATATATATATATACAAATATATATATATATATATATATATATATATATATATATATATATATATATATATATATATATATATATATACATATGTGTGTGTAGAGAGAGAGAAAGAGAGAGAGCGACAGAGGAAACGCCACACTTCTTAACGTATTCAAATATGAGTAGTCATCAACATACTAATGTTTTGTGTATTATAAGTAATCAGTGCGGGTAGACTAGCACCTTTTCCCTTACCAAGCATTGAACCTAAACCCATATATATATATATATATATATATATATATATATATATATATATATATATATATATATATATATATATATATATATATATATATATATATATATATATATATATATTTATATATATATACGTGTGCGTATGTCTGTGTGTGTGTAACACAAACAATTGTTATATTTATGTACATAGTTCATGATCTCATAGATTCATTTTTTTAAAGAATTGAATTATTTTACGCGTTTCAGACGCTCTCGAATTTTTTATTAAGAGTCGACTTAAGAAGGTTTTTAAAATCTTCAAACTATAACGTATTTAAAATATGAAATATGGCTTTATTGAACATTTGCATTGCAAGTAATTTTCCGGAGATAAATCTTCTAAATGTTTTCCGCTCACCTTGTATCTATTCGTTAGTCCATTGTCACTGAATGTTGTTAGTATTTTCTTTTTTTAAACTTTTTTTCTTTTCTTTATTGCTTTTTTTCTTTAATATTGTTATCATTGTGTATGTTAAAATATGGGGGGTATTGGTGCTTGGCTGTATAAGTGTGTATCAGTGCATGTGTTCGTTTCTGGGGGAGGGTGTATGAGAGTTTACGTTTTTCTGTATAGTGGTTGTGAAATGTGTGTTCTATAATATTGTTGAATAAGCTTCGATAAATATTAGTCTTTTGTTAGACGTCTTGCTGTCATTATATTTTGATTAAAGATTTACATTTCTTTATTGTAATTTTCTCTTTAATTGAAGTTTATTAGGGTATTCATTATATTTACAATTTGATTAATATGTTGAGTGGTATAACATTCTGACATTTATTTATAAATAGAGAAAGTGGGGAGATATTTAATTATTTGTATCCCCACACGTACAGAGTAAGGGAGATTCTGTTTCCAGTGTAAGAATTGCAGTTACCGAAAATCAGACACTCTAAAACTGGCAGGAGCGGTATTTTTTTAACGTTAAATGTTTCAATTTATCAGCAACGCTTATATATCCAGTGGCGACAGTGAACATTAGTAATACAATAATCTATGCAGTACAGCGATTACCATAAAATGTCGAACGATACCGTCATTATGCATCAAGTACTTGGCTGAATGTATATTCTTATTATTTAGTAAACTATTACTATCTGGAAAACCCTGAAAACAGACGAGTAATATACATACATACATACATATATATATATATATATATATATATATATATATATATATATATATATATGTATATATATATATATATATACATATATACAGATTTATATATATTAAGTTAAAACTCTTAGTAAATGTATCTACGCTAAATTCAATGTACATGTTTTCAGGAAAGTAGAGAACGGTTCTAATAAGCTTTTAAATTTTATATTGCCATCAAGCGGCACGTAAGTTTCCGTGTGAGGACAAATCAGGCTAATTCATTGAATTAAAGCGTCTTCATTTTTTTTAATTACATCCACATTTTGTTTGTAAGGGAGCCTGTCCGAACCTGTATAAATTTTGCTTGGTTATCTTTGACATCGAAAATTACCTGATACATTTTTGGATAGTCTGTGTATGTGATATATCATTAGAAAGCGTTGGGCTGTGTATGTTTTAAATTAATTTTTATTTTGTAGTTATAATTAAGAATTTTATTAGTAGTAGTAATTCATCAATATATATATATATATATATATATATACACATACACATATATATATATATATATATATTACCGTATTAAAACTATACGGAATTGTGTGTATATATACATATATATATATATATATATATATATATATATATATATATATATATATATATATATATATATATATATATATATATAAAGAATAGGTGTGTGAGTCAATGAGGAAAAATGTATAAATGAAACAATTAAACCAGTAACAGTGGTCGGTGTTTATATATATATATATATATATATATATATATATATATATATATATATATATATATATATATATATATATATATATATATATATATATATTAAAAACAAATAATAACGGCCTTAAAAACCGAATATTGTTTCTAGCACAACTCTCTCTCTCTCGCTATATATATATATATATATATATATATATATATATATATATATATATATATATATATATATATATATATATATATATATATATATAACTACTTCATTTGGTCACATAAAAGAATATACGGAAGAATAAATTTATGCGTAAACTTAAAGTATATATATATATATATATATATATATATATATATATATATATATATATATATATAATTGCGTGGTTGTAAAACTCCTATTGAGATTTTAGTAAGCCAATCAGCTTTCTTGTATACCAGAAAGCTGATTGCCTAACTAAAATATCAATAGGAGAGGAGCATAAAAAAACGATTAACAACCACAGAATTCGCGCATAAGCCTGAGGAGTTCTAGAATGGATGAAACGCCGAATATTCAGTGTAGCTTAATCGTCATATATATTCCATAAATTACTAACTAGCTCTGCCTACGTAATGAGCACTTTTGAAGTAAATAGTTGAAGTTTACGCATAAATCTATACTTTCGTATATTAATTTTATCTGAGTAAATTAAGTAGTTATATATATATATATATATATATATATATATATATATATATATATATATATATATATACATACTATAAAGGTCCTAAAATAAAAAAAATGTTGCTGGAGCAACCCTCTCTCTCTCTTTCTCTCTCTCTCTCTCTGTATATATATATATATATATATATATATATATATATATATATATATATATATAATTGTGTGGTTGTAAAACATTTAACATTTATAAATTAAATAATCCCAGTTTTTTTTTAAATGGAATTCTTCGTAACTATGAAAACAAATCTTCCGCAATCATTCTAGTAGTGTAAATAACATTTATACACTAATGCATATATCATTTCATGCATCTTTAGTTATTTGCTGGTAAAGATTGTTACATTTATTTAAGCTAATAAAAAAACAAAACAGTGCATTGTATCATGCCTACCATGCAATGATAATGAAATATAACTTATCAAACAAGAGCTAAAAAGTCCTAAATATTATACCTGGGATGCTGTTCAGGGTTATTCAAAGAACATTTGTAATATCATATGCTTGGTTTGGTAGTCGTTTCATTTAATAAAAAATTATAAGCGAAATTGTAACAAGAACGTATACGAGCATTACATGGAACACACTTTTCTTTAACGTATAACACGTAAACAGCATTTTCCAAACTTAATATGAGTGTGCATATTCCTCATCAACAATTTACTGCAATTGGAAAACAGTACACTAACACAGTAGATTTCTACAACAGATTGTTGTTTTACTTACCCCCTCAACGCTAAGTAACCCGAATGATGGAGTCAATGATCTCATGCCCACTTATGTCGAACCTTTCGTAACTGAAGGCTAACATATATTTAGAATTTCAGCATGGCGAGGAAAAGCCGCCTAGACAAAGAAACACTTTATTGTGGAATGCGTGAATGTCTTTCGAGGGGCAGACCGTGGGTGAAAAAATTAAAAGCGAGTATGATTTTAACCGTCGACATTTGCATTCCGATTTCTGGCCGCAAAAAAGAGAGATGCTAATCGAACTGATATTTTGTTGCATATGAAATTCGTTTAAAAAACAAACAATGTGTTTAGAATTTTATGTCTTGTAAAAAAGCACAACGAAAATGAGTTTTGTTTAAATTCCTTTTATCTGAACGTATAATTCGAACGCCGTTACATCGTTATGCAGTAAAGTATGAGGTAATTGACCACCTATTTAACCACTAATTTTTCTTTAGCATTTCCCCATGATTTTTGCCTCTCTAATTATTACGCCCAAAATACCACATTTTCTAGGTGAGATTATTGTATTTAATATTTATTTAATATCCTCTAGTGGAGATTTTCTCCGTCTTAATAAGATGCCGGAAGTATGCTGTCAATTGTGTGGTGCTGGGGCGAATCTCTCGAGGCTAGCGAAACCGGAATACCACTGGTGCCTGTCAAAGCGACAGCGTTACACTCATAGATTTTTAAAGGATAGGAAGACAACTGAATACGCATTTTCGTGGGGAGATCCTCCTACTTACATGTGTACATGATTGCCGAACCGAAATATAATATTTTAAAAATTCTATGAAAGTGAACGTTGGGGTTCTCTGTGTTTGGCTGTGTGTGTACATTTTCCTTCCATACTTCTCTGTAAATTTCCAGAATCAAGATTTGACATAAGGGAAATTAAGGTAAAAGAAAAATATTGTAAATCGGTTTGCGGCCAAATACTTCGCACATAAGCGGCTAGTGTTCAATAATTAAACTTATGAAAACACTTCTTCACTGTCCGATTTTGGTCCAACTACCTAAAATTTTTATATATATATATATATATATATATATATATATATATATATATATATATATATATATATATATATTTATACATATTTATATATAAATATAGATATATATATATTTATACATATATATATATAAATATATATCTATATATATATATATATATATATATATATATAAAATAAAAAGGAACAAACCGTATTATGTGTTCATCAACGTTTCGTCTTTATTTCAAGACTTCCTCTGGATGAATGAGATTAAGAAACCAAAACATATACCAGTACAAAATATTGTGTGACGCAGTTCTATTGAAGAGAAACGGAAAAAATGATGTTGGAAATTCAAAAAGGAGGGGGGCCGCTGGCGCTGTTAAAGAGAAGGACATTTTAGTGACGTCATATAGTCTTTAATGTAATTTTAAAACTATGAACGCAAGTTAATATTCTTATTGGGAAAAAGATATATCTGTTGAAATTTAAATATAAGTGTGTAACAGAAATGAAATTAGTGTTATTTACGTAATTTATTGATGTAGATTATGTGTTAATTATTATAGGGGGTGTTGAATGGTGTGAGAAAGTTAACCTGTGTCCACAGTTAAATGATGTTCTTTTAATAAAAGTTTACTTATTAATGGCGCTATGTTATAGAAACCTCCACGCTGTTTAATAGTGCTTGAAATTGCGATAAACGCAGATTCAAGAAGTCTCCGGCGCGGTTTATTTGAAATAAATTTAACTACTTTTGCTTGTTTAAAGTCAAAGGGGTGGTTATGTTGCAATGAATGAGAGAATAATGCACTTAGATAATTGCTATTTTTTATATCTCTTTTGTGTTCATTGAGCCTGTTTTCCAATTTATGTTGAGTTTAACCAACGTATTTATGATGACAATTATGGCAAGGAATAGTGTATACACCTCCATCGGAAACTAGTTTGTTATAGAGATCTTTCGTGTTTTTTAATATATGTCTTATGGTTAGTGATGTTGTTTGTACGATAGGAATTTTTAGTTTGTTTAGTGTGTCATAGATTATTGTATTATTGGTGTGTGTAGGTAAAAGAAGATGTCTGTTTATGAGAGAAAGGTCTGGTGTGTATGATTTTTTTATTATTATTTATTCTGGAAAATATTTTTGTGGCTTTTCTCTCAGCATTCAATATGAAAGATGTCGGATATTGCAAGGTTTTCAAAATGTTTGTAAGGTATTTGAATTCTTCGTCCAGATATTCAGGACTGCAAATTCTGAAAGCGCGTAAGAAGAAACCAATTATCATCCCTGTGTTTATTTTATTTTTATGGTGTGAATATAAATGTATGTAATCGTTTTTGTGTGTAGTTTTGCGGTGAACTTTGAAGGATAGTTTATTATTGGATTTTATTATAAGTATGTCAAGAAAAGCTAATGAGTTATTGTTTTCTGTTTCATAGGAAAACTTTATGAAAGGTTCGACTGAGTTTAATTTGTCTTTAATGATATTTATGAGCGTATTTTCAGGAAGAAAATTAAGATGTCGTCAATCTGTCTGAAATACTCTGTGTTTGGAGGTAATCTGAATTTGGAAAGACCATATTCTAGGAATTCTAACATAAGGCAAGCTAATACTCCACTAAGAGGGTTACCCATAGGAAAACCAAAATTTTGTTTATAGAAATTGTTATTGAAGTGAAAGTAAGCCATGTTAGTTATAAGTCTAATGATTTTTATAAGAGTGTCGGGAGGAACAGGTAAGCTAATGTTAGATTTTTTAAACGTTTAAGGAGAAAATGCAACCATTTTTTAATGGGGACATTAGTATATAATGATGTTATATCTAAGATGTGTATAGTTTTGTTTTGTACGTTAATGTTTTTATTTTGTTCAATAAATCTCCGGAGTTCTTTATGTGGGAGGTGCTGATAGTGCCCAGTAGTGGAGTCAAAACGTTGGATATGGCACGTGCAATTTTGTGTGTGGAGCTACAGATGCCGGATATTATATGGCGCATAGGGATGTCTGGTTTGTGAGTTTTCGGTAGTAGGCCATATAGTGATGGGACATTGGGGTAGTATTCAATGTATGGCATCCAAGTTTTATTGTATTTTATAAGTTTTTTATAAGATTGGTTGCAATTCTCAACACTTCGATTTACTTTATTTATATTTACTGTCTTTAAATCAGTTTTGGTGTAAGTGTTGTTTTCTGCTAACAATGTGGAAACTTTTTCCAGGTATTCATCTTTTTCCATTAATACTATACCACCACCTTTATCAGCTGGTGATATAATCAAGTTCTTGTTATTCGCTAGGTGTTTCAAAGCATCTATGTATCTCTTAGGAAGTACAGTTTCATATGGATGAGTAACTGCAACAGAAATAAACCCCTGTATGAAACCTTTTTGAAAATCCGTATCTTCATGTTTGTAATTCTTCAAAATTGCGTCGCTGGTAATATTTGAATGTATGCCAGTTGTGGTATAGTATTCATTTTTGTGTTATGGCGAAGAGACGAGAATTTACGTGTTGGTACCGTGGTTTCAAGTGGGTAGGGTTCCAGTTTCGGGCGGGATTATGAGTAAAAGATGGTTATATACTTTTTTGAAAAAAACGTGCCTGCAAAAAAGTGTGTAACCATCTTTACTTTAAAAAAGTGCCCGAGCTTTTGAGAATAGAACGCGGTACTTTAAAATTAATATACTCTATACCACCAGTTCTAGCTTAGTAATGAGGATGAGTAAACCACGCGGGGATAAAAATGAAATATTTAAACAGGTAAAGAAACATTTCCCGGTACTCTGAAGCTTTTTAATCGTTTAAGATTAACCAGAATATATGAATGAAATATATAACGGTTAAATGGTTTAGCCTTTAAATATTTCTATCTATCTGATATATTAATCTACCCACACTTTCATATCTTGTATGTATATTATTATATTTTACTGTATGCATTTACTTACTTTCTTGCTTTTTTTTAAATATTTGCAGATAGCGGCCATCCTCTCCCCTCAAATAATTGTTATTTTTATTTTATATTTTATTTTCTTATTTTATATTTATTGTTTATTTATTATTTATTTTCTGATTATTTATTAATTTATTTATTTATTTCCCATTTAGTGTATTTTAACAATTATTGTTGACATTTTCTTAAGTAATAACCTGTACTTTATATATTATTATATTATTTTGCCCTATATAATATTTTCGCGCCTCTTAACATATGCTGTCTGGGTCATTTTGTCATTTATTTTTCTATTTTATATTTAATTCTATCACCATTTAATGTTTTCCTCTTGTTCCCTGATCTTTCTACTTGTTATTTATGTCTCTCCAGCAGTGTGAAAAGTATATTGTATCTTTTTTATTAATATTATTGGAATTTTCCCCCTATTTTCCTTGCACATCTTTGTGAATTATTCCAAGGATTTTTGCCTTTGGATTATTTTGGGTCATCTTCCAATTACAGAATTTCCTTGGAGTTACTTGTGCAATTGGAAATTCAATTAACGTTCATGAAGTTATATTTTTGGATTTTACTGTCATTGGATTATTTATCTTTCACCAGACAATCCATTCACGTTTACTGTTTCTTCACCACATTTTTTGATATCAAGTAAGACCTTTGGCTTACTTGTTGTTTCATCACATCCTTTTGTATGCAAAATCTGATCCCACATTTTGCTAATTCCTACCCTCTTATTAGAAGGAAATTATGTCTTCGAAATCCTTCGGATTAAGGAGTATCCACTTATAAATTGTTTCCTTTTTTGATTAAATATGAGTTTAACCATTTTTCGAAGTGTTTTAACATGTTTTATTAACTGTTTTCTCGTGTATATATATATATATATATATATATATATATATATATATATATATATATATATATATATATGCATACATATATATACAAATACCGGTATATATAAATATAGAAAAATATATATATATGCATCTATATATATATATATATATATATATATATATATATATATATGTGTGTGTGTGTGTGTGTGTGTGTGTGTGTGTGTGTTTAATGTCGCTAATAAAATTCCGCACTCGTCATTAAATACACCGCTAACTTAAGCTCTGATTAAACACTAGATAGCTCATTTAATTGGTTATTTACTCTACTATAATTTTCCGTTTTTATGTTTGACATTTAATATAAATATTCTAGTGTTCAAGCCCATTTTAAAAGATAGCTACAAATCGAGAAATCCACTAGAAACTTCACAGAAAAAAAAACTAAGCTTAAATCTTTCTTGAAATACCCAGTGGGTGCATCTCTTATAGTAAATAACTACCTAATAGCATCTCTAATCGCAGCTGTTATTTTTGCTAGGTTATACAATAACATTTGTAGTCCATACCTCGAGACAAACTTTATGATCGGCAAGAGCTCATAATTCGCAACCTTTCTTGTTTATCTTATCTGGAAATTAGTGTTCATTTTTAACGTGCAACATTAGTTCAGTAAACATGATAATTTTGTCCATTTGTAAAAAAGTAATGTTTTTTACAAATCTATTATATAACGTAACATTTGTAGAAATTATTTTTATTGTAAATAACATAACACATACCTGAATTAATTACAAACATTTATGTTCATAATGCGGCCGGCATTTTCGGAGATTGCACGTTCTTACAGCTTAGCTGTCTGAAATGACGCCACTCCCTGCGCCATTTTAAGTCGTCCATTCTCTCTGACGTCCAGCTTACGCCAGCCTATAATTTCCCCAAATCTATATACATCATGTATCTCCTTACGCCCCATAATTATATGTCTCAGACCAACAGCAGATCTGCCCAATTTAGTTATTAGTTTATGCAAATCAAAATAATGCTTACATGTATGTTCTGTTTTCACATCTCTTTTGCGTTATAATATGTCAATAATTTTTCCTAATTTAATTGTTTATTTTTTTTATCATAAATTTTTATCCCGCGAACCACGGTGGCTCGAATCAATTATTATTATTATTATTATTATTATTATTATTATTATTATTATTATTATTATTGTTGTTGTTGTTGTTACTATTGTTACTATTTTTATTATTAATAATATTTTAGTGTCGTTGTTGTTGTTGTCGTGTCTGTATCAATGTCAATTCCTTAACATAAATTAATCTCATTATTACATTCCTTTTCCATATACCGATATGTAAGCTAAACAATTGGCATTACTTATTTCAATATAATTCTGTATTTATTTTAACTCATAATTTGAATTTGCAATTCCAAATCTAGCTGCGCAAGTTCGAATCCTTGAATATCCTATTTCATATTTACATATAACTAATTCCCTATTTTTTTTTACTTACATGGAAGGACGTTATGAATAGAAGTCGTTTATTTTAAATACACTTCGTCAGGTATGTCAAGTTTGCGTGGACCCAATGCATTCTTAATAATCAAAATTACACAAATATGTTCTGAATTGGCTTCCACTTTTTCAAAAATAACACAGACGAGGAATTGTATTTTGTATACATACAGATTCTATAATTACTAACAAACATTCAGTTCAGTTTCAGGTTACTTTATATGCGTTAGAGGATAATTTACCGAGCTAATCGTGTGAGATCTCCTTACAATCTAACTCATCACGCTCGTAGTTTGTTACTCTAGAATTAACTGAGGTAGTTTTCCATTTTGTGTTCGAAACTAGGTGTTTAATTGTTTTAACTGTATTATAATTAATGCAACACCAACGCGTCCGGATTATATGTAAAAAACGATCACATAAACCATCTTTAGCTGCAAATAAGCTATTGCGATTATAGATGTCCATCAGTATCTGTTAAATACTTAGATAAGATGGGGATTAAAATTGTATACATTAGACATCACTAATACAATTCCGTTATTCTAACAAATATATCATAACAATCGTAAGATAATCTTGATATCGAAATCAATGTTGTATTTAATTAAATATATGTTACCAGAAAATACTGAGATCCATCATTATCATCACGGGAACATTGTAATCGTAATAATTTTCTTTATCGTTTAGCGATTTAAATCCTCCATCTACCCATGAGGATTCGGCATTAATCAACGATATTTTAAAATGTCTGCACCCCGACTAAATGCGTATATTTATGAAAATGTATTTATTTATTTATTTACAAAATCGCAAAAATGCACAGTTAACATCTATAGCAAATGCGATTTCATGAAAGAAGCCTCTGAACCGAATATGCTAACAGCGTGCCGTTTTAATTAAATTCCCTTCCTATTGTCAGGTTGAACTTACAGGTTGCATTAATAAATATTGGATTATGCTACGCAGAATACCATCTCCCAAAGGAAATGAGCCCCTGTTATGTGCACGGGAATGTATATGTGGGTATTAAGATCGACTGGCACAATGCCCGAGGGAAAGAAAACTGGAGATATTCGATTACGAAGAGCTAAATATTTAGCCAGATGAAATCAAAAAGGTTTAAAAATCTATGTAAGCTACGCCGTGCCAAAATAAATTGGGATTCTAAAATTGACAAAGAACATATAGGGTAATTTTTTTTTAGAACCAAAAATGATACTGTGTACATTAGGCACCGCCAAAAATGGCCGCAAAATCAAGTTGTTGTTGTTTTTAAAACTAAATTACATTTATTAAAATCCATTATTTCTGAGTAACTTTTTTTTTCCAGAAAGATAAAACCCTGCATTTTATCATATAGAAAACAGAATAATGTAAAACTTTTTCTACTATTTTTAATTAAATTTTAAATGTTAAACTTTCCCAAAAAGTTAACAATTTACATTTTTTGTCTTGCACAAAAAACGTACTTAAATATTTAAAAAAAAAAGGGTTTGGAAATAATTTATTTATTTATTTATTGTCTAACTAAGATTTAGAATGATTTTCTAAGAGAATATGCAAAAATATTATAATATAAGTACCTGAATTTCAAATAATTCCACTTATTCATATAGCTAACCAGATTTCGCGTCGATTTCGCGACTCTGTTTACGTTTGCGTCTGATAAGGAGAAAACTATGGAAGACCAAAAAGGCCAAAAAAACTTATTTTTCAGTGACGCAAATTTCAATGTATTATTAAGCTGAGGCTGGCCAGTCCCAGATGGGTGACCATTTGTATGAGTTTGGTTTTTAAGGTGTATGTGTGTGGGGGCCAGACTCCCCAAAATGGGGTGGGGGCAATTTAAAACAGAATAAAAAAAATATTTCAGCGCGTTTGGTCCACCGTAGTCGAAAGGCGGCAAACGTTTTCAAACGGGATCGAAAAAAATGATGCAATTTTTACACAAAGGGCACAATATTTATCGAATTTTTTTTGTATCGATTATTCAAAGCATGCCCTGTTTAATAATGGACATGCATTATTCGGCTCGCTAAAAAAAAATTGTTAATTTATTCATCAACACCTTTAAAATGGCTTTTTTCGTATAAATATAAAAAAAAAAAATTTGTTTTGCTTAACTTAAATTAGTTATTTTACTTAACATATTCACCGAATTTCACACTTCAAAACTCAAAAGCGGGATAATTAAACGCAATCGAAGTTCTGATATTCAGACGTCAAAATAAGGTATGCAAACAAGTTTTTTTTTTTTTAAATCTATAATTCTGTCCCTTACAACAACACAATATGTGTTGTTCAGTTTCAGATGATTATTTTAAGCATATTTGTTCCCACTTCAAAACAAGGGGGGGTAAGCACAAAAAATATATATATAAATATCGTTTATGAAAAATAAGTACACTGTTATAAAGTTCATTCTTCTCCTAATAATCGCTGAAAATTTCGGATTGATCGGATAATTACCTGATTTTTGGTAGATTTTTAAAAAGACGGTCCGTCAAAAAGTACTGACCTGCCCCCCCCCCAGTTTTGGCGGTGCCTAGTGTACATATAAGCATCCATTTATGTATAATAAGCGTTACATTTAGTGTTCGAAACTTCAGTTTTCTAATAATACAGCGCAATGCTCTATGTTTTCTGAAAAATGCAAGCATATATATATATATATATATATATATATATATATATATATATATATATGCATATATATATACATATACATATATATAATGTATATATGTATATATATATATATATATATATATATATATATATAATTACAATAAGTTTATCAAGGTAATCAAAATGGTAAACTTAAAATATATTATAAATATTAAAGAGTTAATATTTAAAAGTAAAATAAACTCAGCCAGATGTAAAAGCTCGATAAAACTTAAAAGGAAATAGAGCTTATAATATGAATAAATGATTAATAAAACATGTTAAAAGACATCTTGACAAAGAGTAAAAACTATATTTCATTTTAAAAAAGGAAACACAAGATAAATGGATAGTCCTTAATCCGCGGAGTTTCGAAGAAATACTCTCCTTGTCATCAGAGGGCAGGAATTAGCAAAATGAGAAGGAGAGTATTTCTTCCAAACTCCGCGGATTAAGGACTATCCACTTACCTTCTGTTCGCTTTTTGAAATTAAATATGTTTTTAACTCTTTTTCAAGATGTCTTTTAACATGTTTTATTAATCATTTGTTCATATATATATATATATATATATATATATATATATATATATATATATATATATATATATATATATATATATATATATATATATATACAAATGCTATATATAAAAATATACATGTATATATATATATATATATAATTACATATTTATGAATAAAAATCTATACGAAAAATATATAAATGTTTATATCATTTCTGTATTTAGTTCCTGTGCGGTGACGTATAGGAATACAAAATACAAAATACAAAATACAAAATACAATATATATATATATATATATATATATATATATATGTATATATATATATATATATATATATATATATATATATATATACATATATATATATATATATACAAAATACAATATATATATATATATATATATATATATAATATTATATTATATTTTATTTTTTATGAGGAGTAATTAGTTGCCACACATTCCGGAGCATGCATCGCTTGCTAGTAACTAGTATCTAGAAACCTCCTACGGCAGTACAGCCTATACAAAAGCAATAGTTGCAATGTACACATAACTATACATATACATATGTATAGTTATGTATATATATATATATATATACACATATATGTATATATATATATATATATATATATATATAATTATTATTATTACATTTTAACCCAAACAAGGCATGTTGCCACTTTGGTGCAGGGGGCTTCTATCAAGGCCTACAACTACTGGAGCACTATGTTGGCATTTGGGCAGCAACATGTCGGTTCATCTTACACTTGAACGTCTGCATGTCCGTACACATGTGTGTGCGCGCATAGGTTTAATAATATCTGTCGACAAA